>NW_027185798.1:21238024-21323522 GCF_028583685.1 Petaurus breviceps papuanus
GGATAAAGAAAGAAAGAAAGAAAGAAAGAAAGAAAGAAAGAAAGAAAGAAAGAAAGAAGGAAGGAAGGAAGGAAGGAAGGAAGGAAGGAAGGAAGGAAGGAAGAGAGAAAGAAAGGAACAATACATACCACTTTCTGTGGTAGTAAAAAAAAAAAAAAAAAAAAAAAACCAACCCAAATAAAGTATGCTCCCACAGACTAGGGACAGGCTGAATGAACTGTGGCAGATAAATGTAAGGAAATATAATGCAACAAGAAATTACAAACATAAGGAATTCAGAGAAACATGAACTAATCAAAAGTGAAATAAATACATGCATACACACAAAGACAACAATAATGTAAATTTAAAAATAAAAGGAAACCAAAAAACAGAAAACAGAATAAAGAGAGATATAGAGACAGGTCTCAGACATAGTCATGACGTAAGAAATTTAGAGTTGGAAGAAACATTACAGGTCAATCAAGTTTAACTCTCAGTTTCATGGATGAAAATGAATAAGCCCAAGTAAATGTAGTGACTTGCCCAAATGGTCAAAACAGGATTCCTGTTGGGGTTCTTTTAACTCCAAATCCAGTATTTCATCCACTGTACCACCATGCTGTCAACCTTACCAGTTTTTGTTTAACTATTTTTTTACAAGGGAAGATTTGATCTATGGGCGGTAAGATGAGGCTTGCCTAAAACTAAAACTGTGGTATAAAAGTAAAGATATCAATAAAACTTACTTTACTATTTTGCTTTTGTTTTTTGCTTTTTGGAGGGAGGAAGGTAGGGCAATTGGGATTAAGGTACTAGCCCGAGGTCACACTTTTTTATGTTAAGTGTCTGAGGCCTGTTCGCATTCAGGTCCTCCAGACTCCAGGGCCAGTGCTCTATTCACTGCACCACCTAACCACCCTTGTTTTTTTTTTTTTTAAAGACATGTAAGAGGGCAAGGACAAAGTCTTCAAAGGCAACTCTGTTAAGAGACAGGAACATGAGAAGACAAGGAAGTAAAAAAAGATATGGGCACAGAACTACATCCATGCTACATCATGGAAGTCAAAGGAGACCAAGTATCTAGGAGTGGTTAGTTCACAGTGTCAAAATAAAAAGGCCACAGGGTTGGGCTATAAGGAAGTAATTAACAACTTCTGGGAGAATAATTTCAGCACAGCAGAGATGGAAAGAGAAGTCAAAGTGCAAGGGTTTGAAGGAGTCAGTGGGTTTTCAATTGAGGAAATGGAAACATTGTCCATTTGCCTTCATTAATTTTTTTTTGGCCTTCATTAATTTTAAAATGTGTTTGTCTCACTATTAAGTAATTAAGAAAGCAACTATTTGCCCATTTTTAAGGTTACATTAAGAGCTGACTTATCAGGCCTTCTATCAATGGGGACTGTCTATTACTATACACAGTATTACACTGGCAGTACAGTGAGTGACTATTCACGAGAGTGACCCTAAGGTAACCTCACAGTATTAGCTGAGCCTTTGAGAAAAGCACAAAATTCAAAAGGTATTCTCTGTCAGTGTGTTTATAGGATCATAGAATCACAATGAGAGCTGAGAGGGACCCTGGAGGCCACCTAGTCCAACTGTCTCTTTGACAGATGAGGAAACTCAGGCCCACAGAGGCTGAGGAACTTAACCCAAACTGTACAAAGTTGTAGAGCTGAAAGCAGGGCCTGAATCCTGACCCCAAATTCAGGGTTCTTTTCACCACATTATCAGGTTATTCTGCAGTATTCTACCCTTTTTGATACACACAATGTTTGGTTTAACAAGTTATATAAGCGTATCCAGAGTATTTGGTTTCCTGATCAATCCAGTGTCAGAGTTTAGCATAAACACAAATCCTTTCACATACCTCATTGGACTGCTTTCCACTATAAGACATTTTCTTGATGGCCACCACTTCATTGGTACGCACATCCCGTGCCTGCAATAGCATAAAGAAAAGGGTTACTATGCCATTTCACACATTTCTAAAACAATGGAATCTGTGAAATCATTTCTCCAAATTAAACAGTGGTCCTTCCCTGGTCCCTGATTCCTGCTTCTGGTCCCAAATAACCAATGTGCCTACTATGCCACACCGCCCACTCTCCTCTACTGCAGGAGATTTCGTAGTTTTATTTTGAGACTTTCGAAAAACAAAAGGGGGGCGGGGGGAGGGGGGTGAGTGGGTGAGTCAGTTGGTCGGTGTAGTTGCTACAATAACTGCATGTATTTTACTCACTGAAAGACTAGTCAGGCAGGGAGAAAGTTGAATAAAAGTATCTTTCCTCAATGTATTCTACCAGTACAGACTTCCATTAACTGATATTGAGTGGAGTGAGCAGAACCAGAACATTGTACAAAGGAAAAGCAACACTGTACGAAGAGAAATACAACAATCCAAGACAACTCCCAAAGCCTCCTGATGGAGAATGCCGTCCACATCCAGAGAAAGAACTGATGGACTCTGAATGCAGAGTGAAGCAGACTGTTTTCACTTTGGTTTTTGTTTTCTTTCTTATGGTTCTTCCTTTTTGTTCTGATTTTTCTTTCACAACATGTCTAATGTGAAAATATGATTAATATGATTGTACATGTATAACCTATATAAGATTGCTTGCTGTGTTGGGGAGGGAGAGTAAGAAAAATTTTAAGAACTCAAAATCTTACAAAAGTCAACGCTGAAACTATTTTTACATATAACTGGAAAAAAATAAAATACTATTAAATGGAGAAAAAAAAAACATTTTACCAGTTAGAAATTCAGAACGATTTATGAACTTTCTAGCAAAGTCCAGTCTAGTCTCTATAGTTTGGCCCAGTGTGTCACTATCCAATTCTAGTGGAGGAAGGGAGAAGAGTGAGGAAAAAATATAAGAGAAAGAGAGGGCTATAGCTACTTTTCTTCTCCACCTCTCTTATTAGTGGGCATCTTTTCTCTCAGAAATGAGCATGTGTGCATCACTGATACACTGTTTCCTCAAAACCCCCAACCCTGGACTTTAGGGGTAGTGTGAAGGAAAAGACTAATTTTCAACAGTTTTAAAAGATGCTTTGGGCTATACAGAGCATATCTGCTATACCAAACAGCAAGCAGGAAACCCAAAAGATCCAGGGAAGACAGACCTCAAGGAAGGAATAAATCAATAAGGGGCAATGGAAGAGGCAGGAACACACACCAACTAAGGAAGCACACAAGTAAGCTGTAGTGATCACTGGGCAAGCCCAAGATGGCATCCCTATCACAGTGTGAGGCTTCTAGGGATATGCGCAGTGCTGTCAGTGTGTGCTTCTTTACATTTTAACCCCTTGCCCCCTGGTAGTACTCACCAATGACCCAACACAACTGCTAAATATAAGGCAGGTTCTGAGTTTAAAAGCATTCTGGCTAAAACAGCTCTGCTGATTACTCCCTGGGTGGCAAAAACTCTCCCTATTTTATCTTTCCTTTTACTCTCCAAACAAAAAGCTAAAACAGAAATAAAAATGAAATAAAATTTAATTAGCTCAGAATTAAGTGGGGAAAAGGTCAGTCTGTATTCAAGTATAAATTATGAATGCATATTTAAATTAAGAAATATACTCTAAATATAAGAGTGCTGAAAAAAAATCTTCCAAATATAGGCAGTCTCCAATTTATGATAGGATTTGGTTTTAAAAGTTCACTGGTTAGTTACACTGAAACATTGCTAAAAATACTGGATGAGTTTTTAACCATAATGCAGTTGCTATACCATAGAAATGCCACAGAAAAAAATAATACTGATGACATACCTGAAGTAAAATAGAGAAAACACAATTGAAAATGGTGTTTTTATTTATCTTTTATTTATATGTTTGCTTGGTTTTTGCCTTTCTTTTATTCAGAGCTTAACCCCAGTGCCAAGCATATGATGGGAACTTAGTAAACGTTAGTTGTCTTGACATGATCTTGAATGCCATTGCTTGAGGAAATGCAGGCTTTTATTTTTTTTATTATTTATTTTTAGTTTTCAACATTTCCTTTTATATTTTGAGTTCTAAATTTTCTCCCCCTCCCCAGCACAGCATGCAATCCAATATAGGCTCTACATGTACAATCATATTAAACATATTTCTACAGGAAATGCAGGTTTAATTACAGAACAAAGACAGAGAGATGGAGACTTTGGTGCAGGTTCCGAGAGGGGCTTCTGTTCAAGGCAAAATAACTCTGGTTTTTTATTGCCTCTAATTTGCCTTCAAAACATAAAATTTTCCTTTTTCCTTGATAAAGATAGAGTACTAGTACTACTGTTTGTTTATTGGCCATAATTAAGATCTTGAGATTTGAAGGACTCACAAATAGAATAGAGCAGAAGGAGATACAAGTGAGTTTTCTTAAAATGACTGGAATCAGACCATAAATGTCACTTTTCCAATATCCTTATAACATAAAGAAAGCTTAGGCTCAGAGAGTAAAGTGACTAACTCAAAGTCACACAAATAGTTAACAGCAGGCCAGTCTGCCTGAGCACAGGACTACTTCCAAAACATAATATCACCCACTCTGGAAAAGGAGACTAGGGAGAATGTTGCATTGTGAGAGCTGGTTCAAAGAACAATTAAACTGTGAGTACTAAAGACAGAAAAAAGTCGTAGGTAAGCATACAAATCATTTAACCATTTGGAGAATCTAGTTTCCGGATTAAATTCTAAGTCTCTTTAAAGAATTTGCTAAGAGATGTGTAGACACATTCCAGAGAAGACAAGAAAGGAGAATGGACCTGGCCATAAGCTGATGCTGCTGGCCTCGGACAGCAGGGAAAACCTTTGGACTAGAAGCCATCATAGCAGTCAGGTGAAAGGCTGGCTTAGGAGACGGGGAGATATCTGTTATCAGTATGTACAATAAATATGCAGGTCAAGTATTCAAAGTTTGATGACTACCTACAGATTGTGTGGCTTAGGAGGTCCTTAGGGAAACTGATGTATGAATAAATTAAGAATGGTTTGTAATCAATATATTATTTGAATTCCAAAGGTTCTGAAGACTATTTAGGTCTTAATTTTTAAAAGTTTGGCATAAACAATATTATAATGGGATAATTAGTTTGCTTTCTTGATGAACAATGCAAAGTATAATTAGCCTAGCCCACTGGTGGCTCTACTGAATCCAATTAAATGGACATTATTTCTCTAAAGAGTTTATCTATTACATGCATCATCCCCATATCCCTTCAAGTTAAGTAACTAAGGGGCCAAATTACTCCTATGTTAAAGATGTAAAATCAGCAGCACAAAATGATCAAGTGACTTACTCAAAGTCACACAAGACTTGTGACGTTTGTCAATAAGTCACTTGATTCCTGGTTTAGTGCTCTGTTTGCCCAATTATCTCATGGACATCTACTATCACCAGAGACTCAAGGTCAAATTTCTCAATCTGTTGATCTAGACAGGTAGTCTCTTCTGCTATACAAGATTCTTGGGTTCAGCTTCAAAGACATATTCTGATACTGTCTTCTTGATTGTTTTGCCTTATTGAAAACATTTCTATTTTTAAAATCAGCATTCATATCCCTTCTGAACACACTTCATTCAAAGGTGCTCCCCTCTCCTAATTAAATTTTTTAAAAAGAGTTGTAGAAAAAGCACAACTCCCTGCAGTTAGAAATGTGATGAGAGACACAAAGATAAAAAAACATAGGTACGAATAGGTTAGGTACACAAGACACAGTAGTCAAGAATTATAGCAATCTACCATTTGATGAACCCAAAGACCCCAGCTTCTGGGATAAGAACTTACTATCTGACAAAAACTGCTGGGAAAACTGGAAAACAGTATGGCAGAAACTGGGCATAGACCAATGTCTGACACGATATATCAAAATAAAGTCCAAATAGGTACACAATTTAGATATAAAGGCTGATACTATAAACAAATTAGGGGAGCAAGGAGGAGTTTATCTGTCAGACTTATGGAGAATGGAGGAATTTATGACCAAACAAGAGAGGGAGAATATTATTAAATGCAAAATGGATTATTTTAATTATACTAAATTGAGAAGTTTTTGTATAAACAAAGCCAATGTGACCAAGATTAGGGGAGAAGCAGAAAACTGTGAAAGAATTTTCACAACCAATGTCTCTGATAAAGGTCACATTTCTAAACAATAGAGAGAACAGAGTCAAATTTACAAGAATACAAGTCCTTCCCCAATTGATAAAAGGTCAAAGGATATGAATTGACAGTTTTCGGATGAAGTAATTAAAACTATCTATAGTCATATGAAAAAAGATGCTATTAAACAGATCCAAACAAATGAAAGAATAGAAGGCAATGTGAAATATCTCATGGGAAAAACCACTGACCTGGAAAATAGATCCAGGAGAGATCATTTAAAAATTATTGGACTACCTGAAAGCCATTATCAAAGTAAGAACCTAGAAATCATCCTCCAGGAAGTTCTCAAAGAAAACTGCCCTGATGTTTTAGAACCAGAGGGCAAAATAGAAATTGAAAGAATCTAGCGATCACCTGCTGAAAAAGATCCCAAAAAGAAAACTCCTAGGAATATTATAGCCAGGTTCCGGAATTACCAGATTAAGGAGAGAATATTACAAGCAGCCAGGAAGAAACAATTTGAATGTTGTGGAAACACAATCAGGATAACCCAGGATCTGGCAGCTTCTACACTGAGGGATCGAAGGGCTTGGAATATGATATTCTGGAGGTCAAAGGAGCTGGGATTAAAACCAAGAGTCACCTACCCAGCAACACTAAGTATCATGTTTCAGGGGAAAATATGGTCATTCAGTGGAATAGAGGACTTTCAAGAATTCTTGCTGAAAAAACCAGAGTTGAATAGAAAATCTGACATTCAGATACAAGAAGCAACAGAAGCATGAGAAGGTAAATAAGGAAAAGAAATCATAAGGAACTTATCAAAGTTGAACTATTAACATTCCTACATGGAAAAACAATAATTGTAACTTATGAAACTTTTCTCAGTAGTTGAAGGGAATAGAAATATATATATATGTATCTATATATGAGGGTATATGGGCATATGAATACATATGTGAATGTGTGTATATATGTTTACAGGTATACATAGATAGAGGTCACAGGACCAATTTAATAGGAAGGGATAATACTTAACAGGTGAAATTAAGAGGTGAGAGAGAAATACAATGAGAGGAGATGGGGAGAGACAGAATGGGGTAAATTATCTCATATAGAAGAGGCAAGGGAAAATGGTTACAATGGAGGGGAAGAATAGGAAGGCAAAAGGGAATGGGTCCACCTTATTCTCACTGAATTTGACTTGGGGAGGGAATGAAATACACAGTAAATAGGGTATCTCACCCTACAGGAGAGTAGGGGGAAGGGGATGAGAGGGAAAATGATGGAAGGGAGGGCAGGCTGGGGGGGAGAGAAGGGAGGGAAATATAGTCAGTCTTTCACAATATATCTACTATGTTATTGTTTTGTATTAGCCATACATGTCCAACCTATACTGAACTGCGTATCTTCCCAGTAAAGGTGGGAGACAAGGGAGGAAGGGAATGAATCTGGAATTCAAAGTTTTAAAATCAAATACTCAAATATATATACTATTATTAATACTATTTTACATGTAACTGGGAAATAAGATATACAGGCACTGGGGCATAGAGATCCACTGGAAAAGTCAAAAGGGGTATGGGAGAAAATATGGGAGAGAGCAAATTGGAGGAGGGGATACCCTGTAGGACTGCTATTTTGGGGTAGTGGGTAGGGGAAAAACGGGGAGAAAATTTGTAACTCAAAATATGGTGGAAATGAATGATGTAAATCAGAAGTTAATGAAGTATTTGAAAAAAAAAAAGAAACAAACATCCCTATTTGGGATTAAAATCTTTTTAATAAAAGCAACAAGTCATTCACACAGGCAAAAAAAAAAGGAAATGATGAACAGGCAGACTTCAGAAAAACCTGGAAAGAATTATATGAACTGATGCTGGGTGAACTGAGCAGAACCAGGAGAAGATTGTACACAGTAATAGCCATAGTGTTTGATGGCTGATTTTGACAGACTTAGCCCTTCTCAGCAATGCAAGGACCCAAAACAATTCCACAGGACTCATAATGGAAAATGCCATCCATATCCAGAGAAAGAATTATAGTCTGAATGCAGAGTGAAGCAGACTATTTTCTGTTTTGTTTTGCTTTTTTTCTTTCTCATGGTTTCTCCCATTTCTTATAATTCTTCTATACAACATGACTAATGTGAAAATAAATTTAACGGGAATGTATATGTAGAGCCTCTATTAGATTGCATGCTATCTTGGAGAGGGAAGGGGGAAGGAGGGGGAGAAAATTTAAAACTTATGGAAGTCAATGTTTAAAACTAAAAAGAAATAAACTAACAAAAAATATGCAGGTAAGGCAAGCGTAAAGACTAAAAAGAAGGAATGTTTTAAGAGTGGATTCTTTAACAATGACTAACCACAGCCTAACCTAGAAATATATTATTTAAACTAACAATATGAATTGAAAAACAGGAGAAAGTATTTAATTCTCAATGGTAAAATGAAAAAAACTTTTACATTATTATTAAACTCTAAAGTAATGAGGTAGAAAGTCAATCTGAACTAAACACTACCACTGCTGTGATTTAAGTTAATTTTACATACAAACATGCATATACATATAACAACAGCAAGTTATCAATAATACTGGAACCAGTAAAAAAATTTTTAGCAAGCTCTAATTCTTTCACAGGTGAACAAAAACTTTCAAAGCTTTTTATTCATCCAAATATCCAAAACATGGGATTCTAGGCCTTAAAGGAGGAAAGTACTTTTCAAGATAAACCAGTTCAATACCTTCCTTTTATGGCTGAAGAAAACAGGCTTACCAAAGGTGAGTGACTTGCCCAGGTTGCACAGACAGTAAAGATAGCAGAGCTGAAAGTCAAACCTATGACTCACAGACTTCAGCCATTTTCACAATACTACAATATTCTGGCAAAATAAATATTTCTGAAAGAGTCCACAAAGATTCCTGATCTTGCTAAGATTCAACTATTTCTAATTTACCGGGACTTACAGGTCTCACTATGAAATTTGTACCTGAACTGTTAACAATTCATTTTTTTTAAACAAACATGAACATACTTTTTATACTTTTAGACATTCTACCTTTCTATTCTTAATTAGAATTAAAGAGAAAACTAGACATGATTCAAGTTGTTGCAAGAACTCTATCCATGAAGATTAGCTAGTTATGATTTATTCCACAAAGGAATAGTTCCAGAACGATTTGAGCTTTTTCTCCTTCAAGTGACTAAAAACAAATCAGTACTTAATGTCAGAGCTCATCTCAGAGAGTTTGACCCTTTTGTACATGTAAGAAAGGTGAAGTGACTTGCTCAAAGCTAGTGGCAAAGTTGGCATCCAAATGTAGATCTTTTGACTTACATTCTCCAAATAGCTACATCTTACACAGAAATAGCCTTCTTCCTAATAACTGTTTCCAAAAACATTCCTCCTTCTTTTTAAAACACTGAAATGTGAATGTCCAGTAAAATTCCCCTTCGTTGCCCCACTGGAGAATGGCAGTGAACCCTGTGTTCTCAAACACTCTGCCAGTGGAGCTTAAGTTCTGCACAATTTACCATACTGGAAAGTGGTAGGAACCTCTTGTCAAACCACCAGTCTAGCTTAATCATGAGAGATTCATCATTGGCCTGGCTATAGACTAATGAATTTTTTAAATCATAGTACATAGGCGAGGCTTTGAAGGCATGTGAATTCCAATTTCTATTTGTTTCCCCATTTTATAATCACAACTAGCGAGTTCTGAATATAGGAAAAAGCACAGTAATAAGTGCTTACTGTATCCAAAGTACTACTAAGAGCTGGACATACAAATTGGAAGCTTCAGCAGCCAGTCAAGAAGCCACAAATCTAAAGAACTGGTGATGCAGAAGGAACACCCATCTAAAGCTTCAGAATAGCTAAATTCAAATCTGGAAGTCTGAATTTATTTTATTAGGACCGTTATAAAAGCTATTTAAGAATTTTACCTAGATAACTGAAAAGACGTTTTCAAAGTAATCTCTTCTTGAGCACCTACTATGTGCCTGGCATTTAGTCAAATTGCCCTATAGTATCTGAAAGGGAAAGGCAACCAATTCAATTCAAACACTCATGAGCCTTGAATTTCAGGGCAGGGAGTCTGAATTTAATTCCACAGGCAAAAATTCAATTCAACAAATACATTATTGATAGGGAGTTACTAAAGAGTTTGGATCTGAGTAGGACCCTAATTTCACCTGTGCGCAAAGGATAGGAGACTGATTAGAGGCAAAACTAGAACAAGGCCATCAGAGCTTTGTCCCAGGGTGCTGACATGGAATGGATGAACTCCCCTCTCTGGTCAAACTGCCCTCCCCATGGTCTATATTCCTCCAAACTCCCCTAGGGGAAAGAGCTGCAACTCTAGCTTAAACCTTTATCACTTCTTGCTGGGTCTTTTGCAATACTTTTCTGCACTGTCTCCCTCCCTTAAGAACTGATCCTCCACTATTAAGGATAATCCTCTATTCTGACTCTCTCACTGCCCTGCTCAAGAATCCTTAATACCTCCCTATTACCTTCAGGATCATCTACAAAGCTTCTCTGTTTGGTATTTAAAGCCTTTTATAAACTGGTCTTTCCAGCCTATTACATATTACATCCTCTATGGTTCATACGCTATATAGTCCAGCCAAACTGTCATGGCCTTCTTGCTGTTCTTTTTTTTTTTTTTTTTTGGCCTTTTGGAGGGCAATTGGGGTTAAGTAACTTGCCCAAGGTTACACGGCTAGTTTTTTTGTGTGGGTGTTACGTGTCTGAGGCCAGAACCGAACTCAGGACCTCCTGAGGGCCGGTGCTTTACTCACTGCGCCCCCTTCTTGCTGTTCTTCATAGATACTACTCCATCAGCAGGTATGTGTAAACTAAAGCTGGAATAAGTAAGACTTCCTTTATTAAGATTATTAATACAAAACAGAGGTAACTTTAATGATCACTGTCTTAGCCTACTGGTCTGCTACAGTTGGTTTTCAATAAATATTTCTTGGTCAAGTTGATATAAAACTTTTTAAACACCTGTAACCAAAGTTTCAACTGAATTTAATTAGCTTTATTAGCTAATTGGCATTAGCCTCTACTGATTATGACTGCAAGTTAGCTACTCTGAGTGTTTGCTAATTTTTCTTTCTGCTTCTTAGATTTTTTCCTCAGAAAATAGCAACTTTTCAAAATTTATAAGGAATTAACTTGAGGACAATAGAAAATAATTTCCTTGGATTTAGGATCCTAATAGGAGCTAGGTTTTGGTGGGACATTTAATAGAAGTTGGTTGAATTAATTAATGAACCTTTTCTACAAGTTTAAAGACTATTAAATGACAGAAAAGAAAACAAAAGAAAACACAATGTATACTGGATAAGTGAATAGGAGAGACAGCTATTGCTTTACTACAACATTACCTTGGATTTTTTTGGTTGGTTAAACAATATTTGAAGTTAGTCTTCAAATTTCTTTCTTTCTTTCTTTTCCCCAGAGACATGATCTTAGATACTCTGGCATGCTAGAAAATGTTTTGGACTGGAGGCAGCCAGGAATGGATAGAACACTGGGCCTGAAGTCAAGAAGACCTAAGTTCAAATCCAATTTCAGATACTTACTAGCTGTGTGACCCTGGGCAAGTCATTTGGATGTATTTGCCTCAGTTTCCTCAACTGTAAAATGGATAATAATAGCAACTATTACCTCATAGGGTTGTTCTGAGGATCAAACAAAGTAATGCTGGCAAAGTGATTAGCACACTGTATAGCATGTAGTAGGTGCTTAATAAATGGTTGTTCTCTTGCCCAGTAGCCATAAAAGTCCTAGTTTGGAACCTATTATTTACAAATCAAATGACCTGGGAAAAGAACTTAACCATTATTAGCCTATGTGTCCTCATCTGTAAAATGAAGGAACTCCATAGGAAAACTTCTTACATACCCATTAGCATTAGGAACCTGTCTGTGGTTCTCCTCTGATAAAGAGGGGGAAAACACTTTTTTAAAAAAGGTGAAGAAAAATCAAAAATAAATAAAACCGAGGCAAACAGAAGATAATAAAAAAGAAAACAAAATAGAGATAATAAATGCCGCTCTTGTAGACTCTGAAGCTAGGAAACGCAAAATTCTCTTTTTCCAATGAACATTCAGCTCCCTAAAAGAAAGGGTGCCCCTCACTGGGCAAAACTAAGATTCCAGGAGAAGCTTCCTGAGGCCACAGCATCAGCTCTTCCATGACACACAGGAGGACAATAAAGAACAGTCACCTGTTTCTAGTATCCCCGAGGTAAAAGAGGCAGAAATCCAGAATTAAGGGACTGCTATCCCATTTCTGTTATCTTCACTATTCACATTTCATCAGTTTTTTGGAGAAAATGGTAACTCCTTGGCCATTTATTTCTGGTTGCAGAGGATCTCTGGCCTGTCCTTTGTCAGAACTCAGGGCTGGTTAAGCGAGCAAGATGCCTTCACTAACCAGCTGATCTGTGCTAAATCAATGTTATACTGAAATGCTTCTTGTAAAGTCACTCTACAGATTTTTCCTGATTAGGCAAATGGCTCTTAAAAGACTGATGTGATCACATTTTTCATTTTAAACAAAAAAAAATTTACTAAAAAAGAGCCTCAAAGCAGAATCAGAAAACAAAGAGTGCAGAAGAAAAAGATCTGGGTCCTGGCTAAAAGCGAGGGGAAGGAAAAAAGGGGGAAAAGGAACAGAATTTATTAAGCACCTACTCTGTGCCAGGCTCCATGCTTAGTGCTTTACAACTGTTATCTCATTTGATCTTCACAACTCCCTGAGAGGTAAAGGTTGTTATTATCCTAATTTTACAGTTAAGGAAACTGAGGCCCAGAGAGGAGAAGTTACTTGGTCAGTGTCACCCAGCTGGCAACAGTCTAGTCTCGGATTCTGCTACTTCCTGGCTATGGGACTCTGTCCATGTCATTTCTACTCTGCCTCAGTTTCCTTCTATGTAAAATGAGGAGACTGAACTGAATGATCTATGCGTTCTCTTTGATGGTATTTTGGTTAATGTTACAAATCTGACCCCAAACTTTGGTAAGTAGGCACAGCCTGTGGTTTACCTCACACCAGCACAAAGCCTCCGTTCTTCACGGTTGTCATATGCTCAAGTCTCCACATTATGAAGACAGGCTAGTTCATTTTAATTCTGAGCTAAACAGGGGGCTCTGAAGATAATCCCTGTTGAGGGTGGCTCTTGATTTCGATGACATCATAAAATCATTCTAAGAAATGGCACTACTATGTTAAACTAAGGATTTGGCATTTGGCCAGCAAGAGGCAAGAGCCCACTTTCCAATGATCCCACTGGCAGTGCCTCCTGATTTAGCAGACCCTGGAGAGCTGTTTTTGCTGAAGGGCTCAGCCCATAGCAGTTAGCCCAGTAATGAATCTTTTGAAACTGTAAGCCTTTCCATATTGATAAAAACTAAGTTTATACTCACTGTTAGAGCCTTGGAGAACCTGGGGTGACTTTTCTAGGTCCAAATATGACATCAGAGTAGGACTTGGTGGAGGAAATACTCTTACTAGGAAACTAAAAATCACATGTTCACTACATAACCTGAAATATCTAGGTTACACCAAAAAAAAAAAAAAGGCCCACAGCTCTCTTCAGTTGGCTTTACAAATTTCATGACAGTGATACATACAAGAATACCTCATTTTATTGTGATCTGAAGATGTTTTTGCTACAAATTGAAGGTTTGTGGAAACTCTATGTTGAGCAAGTTTAGGTGCTATTTTTCCAACAACATGCTCACACTGTGTCTCTGTGTCATGCTTTGGCAATTCTCTTGATATTTCAAACTTTTTCATTATTATTATATCTCTTATAGTGTGATCTGTGCACAATGATCTTTTATGTTACTACTGTAATTGTTTTGGGGTATAATGAACCGTACTCATATAAGATGGCACACTTAATAAATGTTGTGTGTGTTCTGTCTGCTCCAATTCTCTAATGTTCTCCCATCTCCCTCCCTATTCCCTGGGATACAACAACATTGAAGAAAATTACACAAACTTAGTTGATAAAGCAGCAGCAGGGTTTGAGAGGATTAACTCCCATTCTGAAAGAAGTTCTACTGTAGGTAAAATGCTATCAAACAACATAAAGTGCTACAGAGAAACTTTTTGCAAAAGGAAGAGTCAATCAATGTGACAAACTTCACTGCTGCCTTCCTTATTTTTAAGAAATTGCCACAGCTGCCCAACCTTCAGTAACCACTATTCTGCTCAGTCAAGCAGCCATCGACACTGAGGCAAGACCCTCCACCAGAAAAGAGATTATGACTCCCTGATGACTCACACGATGGTTGGATTTTTTAGCAATAAAGTACTTTTTCATTGAGGGATGTGCACTGTTGGACATAATACTGCTGCACGCCTAACAGTGTGTGTAACATCCTGTAAACATGACTTTTATATGTACTAGGACGCCAAAACATTCATGTGACATGCTTTACTGCAGTCACCGGCAACACTACTGAGGGATGCCTGTGTACGTAAAATATCAAAAAAAGAAAAAGAAAAGTAAAAGTAATAAGCTCCTTCCCTACCCAGATCACAAGCTTCCCGAGCAGGGCACTATTCTGAATTCTCTTTACTTTCCCCACATCATTTCATATTACGAATGTTCTCCATGAGGCACCAGCTTAGTAAATACTACTGCCTAGTATGATTATGGGATTACTCACAAAATACACGGCTCCAAAGCTCCCATGGCCTATCTCTCTTAGATCAGTGAAGAGCTTCTCTGGATCTTCTTTGAAGAAGAGCTCAGCGATTTCTGGGTCCTTCAGGCTGCCCGCTCGGCTAGTTGATGGCATCCTGCTGGGCAGTCAGCTATCTGACTATCTGGGCTTACACTGCTCTCCCAATCCTTGGTTCATCTGTATGAATGAAGCCACTTCTGCATTGACTACTATAAGAGAGAAAAGAAATTACATGTTAAGGAATAACAATGAACAGCCACAAAGGACTCTCCTAACATCTGGGGTGAGACGTGCCCATCCGATCTCTGCCTTGCTAAGGCACAGACCCCTGCACTTCTCAGTATTCTCTTCCCCCTTTCAATACACTGTATTTGTATAGACGGTATATATCCCTCAATGTTTCCCATGAGAAGAATGCAAACTCTCTAAGAGCTGCTTTTTTGTGGGGTGGACGGAGTACGGAGATATCTAGTATGGGACTCCGGATAAGCAAAGAGCAGGTTTCACATCAATATTCGCTGATGTGGTTTGAAATGCATGATAATCTATTATTATTGCTTTAGCACAAATTACCTAATAACAAAACAATTAGTAGCCACGAAAATTACCTAAGCTATTCTTAAATCCAACAGGTGTGTACCCACATCAACTAACTTAAAAAGATGAAATCTCTCTAAATTGACTATCAACAATCTTTTCTTTTTATGATTCAAAAGCCCTTTAAATAATATGAACCTGTTTTTTTTCTCTTGCAAAAGGGGGGAGGGAACCCTAATTTTTCATAATTTTCAGTCCATCAGCCAAGCCATATAATATTCTAAGTAACTGGAATAACTTTTACTTCTTAGACAGCAAATTTCACTGGTAAAAAAAAAAATTCAGAAATAAGAAAATTCCCTCAAGTAATGCAGGTTGGCACCTTCTCTGAACCTTATAGTCTTAGAGAACTGCCCAGACTACTCAGAGTCTAAATAACCCTGCCCAGGGTCACACAGTGTGTGTGTGTGTCTGTCAAAGGCAGTCTAGATCTTGCTGTCTCTAAGGCCAGCTCTCTATCCATGGTCACACTGCCTATGTAAAATTAAAAATTAGCAGAAGTGTACCAAAATTTAAAATATCTAAAATACTGCTATTTATTTTTTAAATTCCTTTGCCAATCTGTGCTGCTTGTATTCATGAAATAACACAGTGCATCAGAAAGAATGGGGTGCCAAGGTGGCCTGAAATATGTTCTAAACTCTGCCACTGCCTGACCTTACGACCTTGGACAAAATGCTGAATCTCTTGGGATCTCTACTTCCTCACTTATAAAATCAGGCCAACGGGTGTCCTGAGAGGCATCTGAAGAAGAGGTCATTACCTCCAGATAAAGAAGCTGAAGCAAAAAGACCATGGATAAATTATCCAGTCATCATTCTGTGACTATTTAAAATGATGTCCTCTGTGTCGGCCCCTGCTCCACCTAAAATCTGATTCTTGAAAAACCCAACCCTTAACAAAATTAAAAACTGAAGCCTCAAAATCAGCTACAATTGCAGTTTTCTAACCAGTTCCTATCAAATATTCACTTCAGCCACATATGTTATTCCTTTTAAATTCAAAAGCAGACTTATCCAAAACCATTTTACTTTTTCTCTTCCCATCTTTCTCTGGACAAGGTGTCTACTATATTATAATATGGGCAGTTTCAGTTTCCATGAGGTTTTCAAATTAACTGTGAAGCAAAGATTGAAAGATCTGAGCAAACCTACCCTAGTTCAATTTTTGTTACCATGATCTCTACTCTAGCCTTGTGTTTGAAACAAGAATATTTCTAAGAACCTCAATGGGCAGAGCAACACATCCTTTTAAAAAACTGTACTTTGCTTTTTCCTCTCTGCACACAGTGGCCACCTTTTGGGAGGGCAGTGGCAGTAGGGTCCAAAAGATGGGAAATTAACTGCAGCCACTAAATATTTGGGCCACTCATTTTAGCAGCTAACACAATCAACTCTATCACCCTTCAGCTTCCGCTTCCTGCCTCCCCCAGTAGAAGACTCCCAAAGCCAAGCACAGTCAAATGAGCACTGCCAAGACTGCACTCAGGCAGAATGCTGCCACAGCAACGGTGAAATCGGGAGCTGGACAAAGGCACTTGAAGCTCACTCAGTTTAAACAGCTGCCACAATCCACTGCAGGAAAAATGCTCCTGTGAAGGAGTTTCCAAGACAAAGTTAACTATAAACCCCATAATCATGTTTTCTTTCACATGAAGGGAAGGGGAGAAGCACAACTGAAGAAAATACAGCATCATTACAGCCTAAAACTCAAGTCAGAGGCTAGGCTGAAGAAGAGAAGCATTTGAATCTGATCTGAAAGGCCCCTACACTGTATACACATGCAAGCTTCTATATAACTAATACAAGCTAGTAAGATATATATTATTTCAAGTACTTAATATGTAGTGGGCCAAAAGCCACTAGTTAAATACAGTATTACTTTATTCTAAAAAGGAATGGGAAAGGAGAAGTAATCCACCTGGAATTATTAAAGAAACATCATGAGTAAAAGCAGAAGTTTAAGCCTATACTGAATTTCACTTGTGGCAGAAAATAGGAAAGGGTAATAATAAAGTGCATTTAAAAAAAACTGGGCGAAAGCTGGATAGTTTTGTCAATACCTGAGTAATTCACTTTTAAGAAAACTAGTTGAAATAAGTTGGGGGGGGAACAATTGTTTTTTCATCTCAGATCAAAATAATGAATAAATAGACTTTTTAACTTAAAAAAAAAAAAGGCAACTGTTTCACGTTTACAGCATGAAACCCAACAATGGACAATAACATCAGTCAAATGCAATTGAAAGGAGATGGGGGAAGGGAACTAATAATCAGAGTGCACTCAGTATGACTAGAGGAATGCTTCTTGGATCAGCAGTAATGATGTCATGTTGTTCATCTTTTAAGAAGCATCAAATTCTTACAAAAAGGACATTGTTGTTCAAAAGCAACTGCTTCAATCCCACAATTCCCTGTTCTCTACATCTGTTAATCAGACAGAGTCCAGGCTTGGAATCAGCCATGATCACAAATCATAATATTCTTGAAAGGAAAAAAAAATCACTCACCCCCAAAGATACAGTTGTTCCTCATTTTCTGACTTTTGTATATGCCTTTGAAAACGGACCAGGAAGCCATGTTTTTTACCAATACAAAAATGTATATGTAACTAGCTTACCAACAAGCATTATATAAAGCAATTTAATGCTTTGTTTCACCAGATTTTAAATGACAAAGAAAGTTAATTTCTACTACCAAAAAAAAGACCCTGAAAAGCTAATTCATCATAATTTAAAATGTACTAAATGACTCTTCTCAAATACAATTTGAACTTAATGTACAAACATACTTTCTGAGCATATCAATTGTATTAAGCAACTAAGTAGTGCATACTAATGCAGGGAAGAGTTGTCCTGGACTCCTCATTTTTACTCATCACATATCTAATCAACTGTCAGATCCTGTCATTTCTATTTCCACAATATGTCTGATCTGTTGCCATCTCTTTACTCACACTGGGCCATTCTAGGTGAGACCTTCATCACCTTTCAACTAGACCAGGAGTGGGGAACCTGTAGCCTCAAGGCCACATGTGTCCCTCTAGGACCTGAAGCATGGCCTGAATCCAAACTTGATTTGTTCTATGAAGTTTGGATTCAATCAAAGGGCCACACTTGAGGACCTAGAGCACCACATGTGGCTTCAGGGCTGCAGGTTCCCCACCCCGTCCCAGACTATTCCAACAGCATCCTATGACTGGTCCCTTCTCTTAATCCAACCTCCACACAACTGCCAAAATGACTTTCTTAACAAAAAGGTCTGATTATGATCATGCCCCCTTCCCTATGCACTGAGCTACAAAGGCCCCCTTACAGCCTTATGATCAAAAACCTAAGTCTATCCCTTTACAGCCTGATCCCAACCCACCTGTCCTGGATATTATACACGATTCTCCCTTAAGTCCTCACAGGGGTATAGTCTAATAAGCCTTTACATTTTGCTCCTGTTCAATCTCCACGACCTTTGCACTGGCTGTTGTTCATCTCTCCTCTTCCCCCCTCCCCCCACCTTTGTATCTCAGAATCCTTGTTTTCCTTCAAAACTCATCTTAATAGCTACCTTCCGCATGAGGCCTTTTCTGGACTTCTCAGTTGCTAATGTTTTAATGCCCTCCTTCATTATCTTACATTCAGTTTATATGTGCTCATACATTTAGATGGTGTCTCCCCAAGAACATGTAAGCTTCTTGAGGGCAAGGGCTATTCCAGTTTTGTCTTCATTAACCCCAATACCTAGCATGACACCTAGCACTCAACAAATACTTGGTTAATAACTAAAAGTCATATTCCAGGATTTCAAAAGATCTAGATTTTATCAGTAAGAGAAATCTCCATGTTTTCTCAGTTTCTGTGGCCAAAAAGTCATCACCTGAAAGTCAATTTCTGGAGCCTTTCTAAACTTAGCTGGGCTGGTCTTTCATCAAAAAAGTCTGTGGCTGGACCAATCCACCTTAAGTTAGTAGGACCTTTCATCTGAACTTGTCCTCTGCCAGCAAAAGAGAATTCTGAGTCAACTCTATTTCTCAAAGTACAGAAATAGGACTTTGTTGGAAAATGTCTACCAGAGTCAGTGAAGTATATTCTTCATAATAAAATCCTAATAATTGAACTGTGATCACATGTATCAATTTTGCTAGAGTCCTGAAATTTCGTAGATTTTTACAGAGTGGGGCATAAAATTCCATTGCAAATATTCTCCTAGTTCCCCACTGAATTCTATTAATATATTCAAGATACAAAAATTCAGCAAATGGGAAAAAGAACACATGGTAGGCCTCTCCATGCCTATTACCACACTACCAGATCTTAAACAGAAACAAAGCTTCCTATATATATTGCTGTGTCTGATATACACTAGTCATAAGGAACTGATAAAAACTGGCAGGAAATTCAGCCTACATTATTACTTGAAAACTCAAGTATGATATATCACTTTTATAAGTGCCAGCCATAAGTTTTGTTCTTCTATTAATAAAAAAATTAGGTATACAGGGTTGCGGGGTACAACTGTATGAAAAAGAACATTTGTAAGTAGCAATTAGTCCAATTAAAAATATTGTGCATAAATGTTTGACTACATTTACATATCTGATTAAAACTTGTATGTTTCACAAATATTCCAGAACCTTAAGACTTGAAACATTCAAGATAGAACAATAAGTATAGCAGAAAAAGCACTGAACTTGGAAGCAAGACTTGGATTCCAATTCCAATTCTAACATTTAAAAAAATACAATTTTAGAGCTGAGAGGGTCTTCAGAAATCATTTAGTTCAACTGAATCCAATCTGACAAGCATAAAACTATCTCTTATTTATACAATGCTAGGCCCTGGGGATACAAAGATAAAATAAAAAGCAATGCCTTGTCCTCAGAGGGCTTAAATTTTACTAGGGGGACACAAAATATAAACAAATATATGCAGATGATAATTTGAGGAAGGTGTGAGCACTAACAAAAAAAAACTGCAATTTTCCAAGACTTCCCACAAGAGGTGTCAGAAGAACTGAGCCTGGAAGGAAGCTAGGGGAGGAGAAAAGAATTTTAAAGCACAGGAGACAATCTGTACAAAGGCCCTTAGAAGTAGGAGATGAAGTGCCAGGTTCAAGGAAAGAAAAATGGGCAGGTTCACATTTGACTGGAATATGGAATATGTAAATGAAAAAGTGTTGTTTGTACTGAGGGAGGCAACATTATGAAGAATTTTTAAATGCTAAGTTGAATTATTTGTATCTTATCCACTGGTACTAAAGAAACCCCTGAAGTTTCTTCAACAGGGGAATGAAATGAGATCTGTGTGTGGAGGACAGCCCAAAGAAAGCTTTTGTTGCAAGAGTCTAGGAAATAACTGTTAAGGGCTTAACATAGAGTGGTTCCTCTGAGAATGGAAACAAGGGGGTAGATAAAAGATTTAACGGACTGTATATTGGGAATCAGAGGGTGGGGACAGTAAGAGAATGGGGGAGAGTCAAGGATCACCTTCATTTTGCCAACCTTGGTAAATGAAGGCATGTTGGTGCTTTCATAAGAAATAGGGAAGTTTGGAGGAGGGGTGGGTCTGGGGGGAAAACAATGAGTTCCATTTTGGATGTGTTGAATTTAAGAGCCTATGAAATATTTAGGTAGAGATGTCCAATAAGAATGCTGGTATGAGTAATGTGGGGCTGAAGTTCAAAAGAGACCAGGGCAATCTATAAAGATATTAGAGTCAATAATAAAGAAAACAAGACTCATGGGAAGCAAAGGAGGAAATTGAGGTACCTAGTTTTGTAAACACAGGCAGCTCACTCAGCCTCCCAGACACTTTAAGAGACCAGAGAATACTAGTGGTACCTTCCTAGCAGGGTTATGAAAGACTGTTTTGTAAACCACAAAATGACATATAAATAGGAGTTGTTAAATCATTTAACCTCTTGCTGCTCCAGGCAGATTTGTCTGGGTAGAGGGAGTTCCCTCCCCCAGAATCCACTACACCAATGAAAGCATGACAAATCTATATTACTGAAATTCCATGAAATATTTGACTGAATCTTCCAGTTTTCACTTAAGATATCATGCATCAGGGGCGGCTGGGTGGCGCAGTGAATAGAGAGCCGGCCCTGGAGTCAGGAGAACCTGAGTTCAAATCTAGCCTCAGACACTTAACACTTAACTAGCTGTATGACCTTGGGCAAGTCACAACCCCAACTGCCCTCTAAAAAGCAAAAAAAAAAAGATATCGTGCATCATTTCAATACTTCAAATTAAAGAAGTATGCCAAGTATATGAATTTCTATAAAGTAAATGGTTAAATCAGTACTAGAGAAAAAAATATCCAACTCCATGCTTTGGTCCAAGAACTGCTGTGTGTGTGTGTGTGTGTGTGTGTGTGTGTGTGTGTGTGTCTGTGAGCTCGAGCATGCACATATGTATAAGGGATAGAGACTATGCGTCTGATTTAATTAGCATAGGAAATATATGCTAAATACATATTAATTTATTAATAATTAGCATATAAGCAAACTAATTTTATCCACAAGATCAGCATCAAAACTACTATGAAGGACCTTACTAAAATTCAATCTATTATGTCTAAGGCATTTCCCTGATATAGCATTCCATGAAATCTGTCGAATTGGTTAGGCTACTCTGCCATGGATAAGGACTGAATCTGTGATTTCAGTAGTATTAGGAACTCCAAGATGAAGACATTCCCTGTAATAAATGCAGGATGACATCTTCTGGCAACTGATGGTCTTAGAGAGCTGCCTGGGACACTGAAGGGCTGAGGAGCTCATCCAGAAGCACAGTGAGTACACGACAAAACCAGGACTTGAACCCAGGTCTTCTTGGTTCTGAGGCTGCCTCTCTCATCACAATGCCATGATATCTTTAGGGTACATACCTACACACCTAGTTGTATCTTGAATGAAAACTGAAAAATTTAGTAAAATATCCAGTAACAGTTAAAAGCCTGAAGGAAACTGAGAGAAAGAATCCTACCTCTTCAGCAAGGCCTTTCTTTCCTAAGTTCCAGCCCCAAAACACTAGGAAATGAATGAAAAAATTGTCATCTGGTGTCATAAAAATACAAAGTAAAGGAAGCAAAACTCCTGCAACCAAATCGTGGGTTTGGGGAAGATCTTTTCTAATTCGTGTCCCACAATCTCAAGATTAATCTCAGGCTAGTTAAGCAACTAATGGTGGGTGGTTGTTTTTTTTAAACTCTAAAAGAAATCAACAAATCTATATAGATTATTTGATACTGTTGTCAGCTTAGCTCGTTGACCTCTCCTGAGACTATCTGGGCCACACTCATCATTTCAGAAGAAATAGAGGCTCAGAGAGGCACCTGATAAACCCCAGCTAATTAGAGGCAAAGCAGGGATCAATTCCCTTCAAGTACTTTTTCCACTATGTATATTATACTACTTCCCTTACAAAGGAGACAAATATACTGTAACCCAATATATAATAAATGTACACAAAGATACTAAAAAAAAGGCCTCTATATATATTTGACCTAAAATGAATGCTAGAGTTGAAACATGAATTAAACACTGAATAATATGGCTTGCTTGTCTTTGAATTTAGGGAGACAGTTTTCTTCATTAAAAAAAAAAAGCAGACAGTTATATTAAAATAATTTCAAAAAAAGTTTAGCTTGGGACAAGAGCTGGAAAAATGCATTTCTCCCTCTTCTTTACAGAGATGGGTTTCTATGGTTGAGGCGTGGAGCACGTCAGACACTGCTGACACATTGGTTGGTTTTGTTGAATTACTGAACTGCTTTTTCTTTTTATTCTTTGTTACAAAGAAGGGGGGAGAGGAGAATATATTCAGAAATCAAACTAATGCAAAAATAAATACCACCAATAAGGGTTAGGTGAAGAATCTGAATATTAGTCTGAAGGGTGGAATCTCAAATCTAATGGTTTTGTTAATTTTTATTTGCTATCTCCTCCTCTCTGCTAAGTTTCTCCTCCAAAAAGGAAAAGAAAGCCATCATCAAGGGTGGCTCCAAACAAAACAAGGCACAAGAGAGGATAGGGGCAGGCAAAGGCAGTGGCAGTTCCAGACTCTAACCAACAAGTACCTGCTCTGAGTGGAAGACTGGATCCAGGCTGTACCCTCAGGGAGCTGCACTCTAACGAAGAAATGACAAGGATCAAGTACACAAACTATGCTTAAACTCAAGGGGTTCAAAAGGATGCCCATCTCCTCCTGCCCTTCTTCACTTCTCTATTTTCTGCTGAGGACTTCTATCCTTCTACCTTCTACCTATCCTTCTACCCTTAAGTCATCCTCTCCTCACCATGTCTCATTAATGACATCTCCATCTCCCACACTTTGAAAGCCTAGATGAAAGCTCATAACCTCTCCCCTGTGTTATCACAGCTTCCTAAGAGTTTCCACCACTCCACCCACTTCCAGTCTCTCCAAGCCCTTTCTCACAGTGCTGTCAAACTGCTATTCCAAAAGCCCCAGTCTGACCTTGGCCAAGCTCGAGCATCTTCAGTGCTCTAGCAAGCTCTTAGGAGAAAAGAGAAACTCCTCTAGTTAGCACTGATGGCCCTTCACAATCTGGCACCAGGTTACCTTTCCACAATCGTTTCTAGTTACTCTCCCTCATCCAGTCTAGATTCAAGTCAAGCTGACCTCTCTGTAGCTATGCCCTGCTCCCTCCAACACAAAGAAAACTTTACATCTTCCAACTCCATTTCATTGCCAAGATTATCCCATGTGCCCACAATGCTCTCCTTCCTCACACAAACCTCATGAAATCCTGGTTCCCTTCAAGGTTCGAGTCAGTAACCACCTCCTGTAGTAATAAGGCCTGTATAAGGCCTTTCCTGAATCTCCTCCAATCCTCCAATAAAGTACTTGTGTTTGCTTTACATATGGCAGCTCTCTAAGACACAAAGCTGCAGAACAGCTGACAAACATCAATGATAAAGGAAGTTTCCCCACCAAGAGTTCCCCTCCATCAGTGACACAGATGGGGATATACATTATATCTGCTTGTACACAGAAAGCCTTGGTATAGAGAAAAAAGCACAGCCTTCAAGGTAGAGAAGTTTCAACCCTGACTTTATTCCTGTTTCACCTTGGACAAGTCAATGAAACTCTCCAGAACTCAGGTTCTTCATTTTCAAAATGAAGGGGCAGTACTAGATGGCCTTTAATGTTCTTTGTTTCTAAATCCTTGTATGTTTTGTCATGTAACTGCCGACATACCCTTCAGCGGAATGTTAAGGTCGTTGAAAACAGGAACTGTTGGCTTTTCTTTAGGTGACATTAGAAGAAAAAAGAGGATCAAAGCTGGAACTTTGCTTAAAGCAGATGAGACGGGATAAAAGCCAGGAAAGCAGGCAGAGCTCCTCAATCCTACTTTATTGTACTGAATCAGGAGCAGGAATGGAAGAGGGCCAAGGCAACACCTGACTGCCCTTGGGAAACCCAACTCACCTGTAAGTTGTCACTGCTGAGCCACCAACAGTATGTGTAAAATCACAGAAAAGAGATAAGGGGCCATAAGGTTGGAGAAAGGTAAATGTCCCAATAAAAAGAATGGAAGACAACATAGTCTACAACCATAGGACAATCGGTGAGACAGACTTCAATTCCTAGGAATTCTGTAGAACAAACAGATCATTAAAAAGATGAAACAGTGACTACAATGAGCCAGTATGACTTCACGGAAAACAGGTCATGTCAGAATAACTTCATTTCCTTTTTTGATATTATTACTAAACTAGATGCAGGGAATGCTATGGATATTAGTTTACTTAGATTTTAGAAAAGCTTTTGATAAAGTATCTCATACTATTTGTTTGTGGAATATGGAGACATATTAACTAGTTGACAATATAATCAGATGGATTCATAGTGACTGAATGGCAGTCACTCAAAAGAGTCATCATTAATTGTTCAAGGTCAAAGTGGCAAGAAGTCTTCCATGGAGTACTCCATGATCTGGACTTGACCTTCTGCTGTTTAACATTTTTATCAATCACCTGGATAAAGGCATAGATGGTATAATACACTAATCAAATAATGTAGTGCTGCAAAGGAAGGAAGAGGGATAACTAAGACACTGAATGATGAATTCAGGATGCAGAAAGATCTTGAGAGGTTTAATTATTGGAAGGAATCTAATAATATGAAAATTCAATATGGATAAATGTAAAATCTGGCACTCAGGTACAAAAAAATCCACATCACAAATGTAAGGCAGAGGCAGAAGGGGCAGTGGAGGGAGGCTAGAGCAGGCGGAAGCAAAATGGCAGGGAAAAGGCAGGGACTGGCTTGAGCTCTTCCCTCCAAACAGCTTTCAATAATTCCTCAAAAGGAATTCTGGAGCAGCAGGACCCACAAAAGGACAGGGTAAAACAATTTTCCAGTCCAAGATAACTTAGGAGACCATCAGGAAAGGTCAATTGCACCAGGGTGCAGATAGAGCCTAGTCTAGCACAAGTCAGTAATAATGTACAATGATCAACTGAATGACTTAGCTATTCTGAGCAACACAATGATCCAAGACAATTCCAAAGGACTCATGATGAAAAATGCTATCCACCCCCAGAGAAAGAACTGATGGAGTCAGAATGCAAATTAAAGAATACTTTTTTTAACCTTTATTTTGGTTTTTTTTCTTTTACAACATGACTAATATGGAAATGTTTTCCATGACTGCACACGTATAACCTATATCAAATTGCTTGCCTTCTCAAAATGAGAAGGGCAGAAGGGAGAAAGAATTTGCAACTCAAAATCTTAAAAAAAATATTAATTGTTTTTACATGGAATTGGGGGAAAAAAGGAATAAAGCATGTAAAAAAAGTGTAAGATAAGGAGACAAAGGAGAGACAACTACTGTTCTGAAAAGGATCTGGAAATTTTAGTGACCTAGTATAATAATCATTGTTTTTCAGTCATGTCAGACTTTTCATGACTCTTTGGGGTTTTCTTGGCAAAGATACTAGAGTGGTTTGCCATTTCCTTCTCCAGCTCGTTTCACAGATGAGGAAATTGAAGCAAACAAGATTAAATGACTTGCCCAGGATCACACAACTAATAAGTTTCTGAGACCAGATCTGAACTCAGGAAGACGAGTCTTCCTGAGTTCAGGCCGAGCACTCTATCCACCACACAACCTAGCTAACATTAATATACCACCTAATATGTGACAAGCGCTTTACAAATATTATCTCATTTTATCTTCACAATAACCCTAGGAGGTAGGTACTATTATCACCCCCATTTTATAGATAAGAAAACTGAAGCAGTTGAAGTTTAAGTGACTCCCAGGTTCACACAGTATTTGGGGCTACATCTGAACTCAGGTCTTCCTGATTCCAGGTCTAGCACTCTATCATGCCTTCTAGTTGTCTTAAATTCTATACAAGTCAGCAATGTGATCTATCCGCCAAAAAAGTTAATTTGATCTTCGACTGAATTAAGAAGCGTACAGCTTCCAGAAACGAGGTAAGAATCCTTCTGTATTCTGCCCGTATCAGGTCTCTTCTGGAGCACTGTCCTCGGTCCTGAGCATCATGGTTTAAGAAGGTCTTCACTAGGCTGGCCAGTACTTAGAGAACACAAGGAGTCTAGTGAAGGGCCTTGAGGCCATGGAAAAGGATCAGCTGAAGGAATTAGTCAGGTTTAGTGGGAAAAGCACAAGTGGTGTCAGGGGAAGCTCAAACTCTGTTATTCTGATCCACTCACCATATTGATGGGCGGTTTACATTTTGTGGGTACTTGTGCAATAGTCAAGGTATCTCACGGTCAGGCCATTTTCTTTTCCTATCATACATTTCCTATAGGGCAGTCTTAACTTGCAATTTTAGGCCTGAACCAAAGTAGTACTCAGTATGCATAGGACAAGTAGCAACAAATGCTACTCAAATCAACTTAGTAATTTGTGCTGTGAAAATAATACAAGAAGTAATTAAGACAAATTAAAAAAAAAGGAAGGAGATTAGTTACTATAGTAGCTTCCATCTGCAAAGAATCAGTATGTGTGTTAAAGTTTATTCCCCCTAAATGTCAGTCCCTTGGCTACAAAGCCTCCATGAAGGTTGTGAAATAGAAAGTATTCTCCCCTTCACAGATGAGGAAATCAAAACACAAAAATAGGCTACTAAGTGATTTTACTTCAGGGTCACACAGATCTAAGAATTGAACTCAGAGTCTCCCGAATCCAGCATTCTCTCTACTTCTCACATTACATTGATTTAGCTACATAATGTGACAATTCTATTAGATAATTTAAAAAAATTTTAGATTTACAAACATTTTTGCTGAATAACACTACCTGTACAACCTGAGAGTTTCTAGGAGAGATCATATGACTGATATGATGCAGACTACCTGATATCCAAATAAAATTAAATTAGGAAAGTATGCCTGATGTTATCTTCTGTGTTATTTAATCTAGCAAAAGGATGGTCTTTGTGGCACAATATTAACTGATTGCCTGACATTCAAAATCCAAACCAAAATGAATATACAGCAAAGTTTTGCTTATTGAGAATGGTAATAGAATGGGGTGAGATTTGACTGCACATATAAACTTTTTATAGTTGGTTTTATTTTGTTTGTTTTGTTTTTGCTTTTTGGAGGGCAATTGAGGTTAAGTGACTTGCCCAAAGTCACATGGTTAGTGTTAAGTGTCTATGACCGAATTTGAACTCAGGTCCTCCTGACTCCAGGGCCGGTGCTTTATTCACCCCTTTTATATAGTTTTAACTGGGGCTCTCCCTCCCCCTTTATTCTTCCAAATTATTGGGGGGAAAGAGTACTAGAGTTTTGTGTGCTGTACATTTTTAATATGATGGTTAGCAAGGTTATTTCAAGTCAATTCACATAAATTAATTTGTAGTTCATTTTGCCATCACAATGGGTTTTTTGCTTGTTTGTTTTTTAATAAATATGACAGCAGCACTAAATTATAATAACAAACCTAACAGGGAAATTTCAAAATTTAACATCTTGGAGCAATGCAAACATAGAAGAAAAAATATCATTGAGCTCATCCAAATTATAATTTATCTTCTTTCCCACCCCAAAATTTTTTGTCTCCATTTTCAAATTTTTCAAGTTCTGGTTCAATTTTTTTGGTACTGTTAAGTGTCAGGGGAATCTTTTAAATTCCTATCTAGGAGAGGGAGATCAGTGAAACACACAAGACAAGGGAGAAAACAGAAACAATATAACTTAATAACCCAGTGTTCAATAAACCAGAAAACATAAATTACTTAGGTAAGAACTTATTTGATAAAAATTGCTGGGAAAACTGGAAAGCTATCTGGCAGAAATTAGGCTCAGGTAGACAGCAACACCTCACATTATGTAGTACAATACATTCTAAATGTAATGCCCTTAATATTAAAGATTATACTATAAAAATATCAGAAAAAAGCAGACCATATCCCTCTCGTTTGGGGACAGGAGATATATTCTTAACCATTCAAGGGACAGAGGCAATTACAAAAGATAAAACAGATAATTTTAATTATATGAAATCAAAAAGCTTCTTCGCTGACAAAACTAATGCACCTAGGCTAAGAAGGAAGTGGTTAAGTGGGGAAGTTTATTTTTTTTACCAAATTGCTGATAAGGGCTTGCTGGTATTCAAAATACAGAAACAATATATACATGTGTGTTTGTGTGTATACATGCATGTGTATATGGATACAACACACACATATATGAGACATACTAGAAAACATCATTCTCTAATAGATAAGTAGTCAAAAGATATGAACAAACAGTTCTCAAAAAAATTACAAACTATTAACAACCATACAAAAGAATGTTCCACAACACTGATAAAGAGACATGGAAATCAAAATAACCTTTAGGTTTCACCCCACACCCTGAAAATTTCACAAAGATGACAAAAAATGGGAATGGTCCATGTTGGAGAGGTTTTGGGAAGACAGGCACAACACTGTCAGCAGAGCAGTGAATCATGACAAACATTTTGAAAAGCCATTTGGAATTGCACAAATAAAGTAATTAAACTGGCCATACCCTTTGACCTAGGGACTATAAGCCCAGTGACTTATACCTACACCCCATGAAAGTCATTGGTAAGAAGCAGCTCCCCAAAACATTTACTTGTTGTTCAATCATTTCAGTTGTGTCCAACTCTTTGTGACCCCATCTGAGGTTTTCTTTGCAGATACTTTCATTGCCTTCTTCAGCTCATTTTATAGATGAAGAACTGAGGCAAACAGGGTTAAGTGACTTCCCTGGGGTCACACAGCTGGGAAGTGTTTCAAGTCAGATTTTAACATAGGTCTTCTTGACTCCGGGCCAAGCACCACCTAGCTGCCTAAAATGTTTACAGCAGCACTTTTTTTTCTTTGCTCTCATACACACAAAATATTTACAGCAGCACTTTTTGTGACAGCGAAGAATTGAAAACAAAGTCGATGCCCAATGACTGGAGTGTGATAAGTGTACTGTGCTGTAAGAAATGATACATGGGATGAAGAAGCTAGAGAAGCATAGGAAGATCTACATGAACTAATACAGTGTGAATTAAGAATAGCCAAGAAAACAATACGCATACCAACTACAAAGATGTAAACAGAAAGGAAAACCACATGCACAAAAGTAAATACTGCAAAATTATACAGAACAAGCATGGATTTCAAGCAGAGCCAGAAGACGACATACCTACTTCACCACTCTGCTGAGGTGGGAGCCCACAAATGCTGCACACAGCAAACATTTTTAGATTTTTTCAATGTATTGATAGGTTATCCTGATTGTTTCCTGTTCTTTTTATCTTTAGTATATACTATTTGTTATATAGGATGGCTCTCTGGAAGAGAATGAGGTGGAAGGATACCAGAGGAGTTTCTCCTGGTGATGGTGGTGTAAAAAAAAAAACAAAACCTCAATAAAACAAAAAGAAAATTCCTATTTATTAAAGCCAAACTCAAAATCTACTTCCAATTTAGAAATCCTACCCTAAGGCCCTCACATAGCACTTTTTCTAACAATTTCTAATAAGCTTATGAAGTTATTGTGCAATATAGTCAGTTATCTTTGAGTTTCATTCTCTACTAAATTCTAAGCTGCACAAGGACAAGGGTACAGTATTATCAAAACTTTCAAATCTCTTCAAAGTTTCATATAATACACTTCATATGAGAGGAATTAATTATTTGTTGATTTGATGGCCTCATTACCTGAAAAAAGAGGTGAGTTATAAAGGTTTTTTCAATAAAATAAATCTGTGTGTAATTGAAAAGATAAAAGAACAAAAGAGAATTCTTCAGATTTTTGAAAATAATACTTTGAACATCCAAAAAAAGGGGAAAGGAGTCTATTTGTACAAAAATATTTATAGCAGCTCCTTTTCTGGTGGCTAAGAATTGGAAATTAAAGAGATGTCCATGAGTTGGGGAATGGCTAACAAGTTATGGTATATGATGGTAACAGAATTATTGTTGTGCTATAAGAAATGACAAAGAGGATGATTTCAGAAAAATCTGCAATGACTTACATGAAGTGATGCATAGTGAAGTGAACAGAACCAGGAGAACATTGTACATGGTGACAGCAATATTGTTCAACGAAACACTGTGAATGACTTAACTATTCTCAGCAATACAAAGATCCAAGCCAATCTCAAAGGACTAATGATGAAGCATACCATCTGCCTCCAAAGAAAGAAATAATATTATTTGAATTCAGACTGAAGCAATCTATTCTTCATTTTCTTTTTTTTTATTCAAGTCTTCTTGTACAAAATGACTAATATGGAAATGTTTTACACAATTGCACATGTATAACCTCTATCTGGTTGGTTACTGTCTCAGGGAGGGGAGAGGGGATGTAGGGATAGAACTTGAAACTCAAGTAAACTTTAAATTAAATTTAAATGCTTAAAGATATAAAAAATGAATAGAAGAGAACAGAAGAAACACATATAAGCAGGATAAGCTATGAATGTTACATGATAAAGTTTTTAATATACTTAAACAGAAAAGAAAAAAAATAATACTTTGAGGTATGATATTAAATAAATGCTATCTTTCCTCCCAAAATTCCTAATAGCTAATTCTTTAGTAATAAGAATATACAAAAACTGTAGAAATTTTCACTCATTCTAGTCTGCTATAAATATAGAAAAAGGCACTCAATTTGCAGCATTTAGGAAAGAGGAATGGAGTTAGTAAACAGATTACTTCAATTCCATTCTTTGGCTATTCTGAAAAATACTTTATTTTATGCTATGGTAGATCACCTATCTGGAAAAGGAAATGGCAAATCACTCCAGTATCATGCCAAGAAAATCCCAAATTGGGCATGACTAAAAACAACTGAAAAACAACAAGGTTATCTATAAAAAGTCAACAGATACTTTTGAGTATTTTCAATGCAAACTACAACTGCCAAGCTAGGTATCTAAGTGTCATAAGAGGACAGAGAACTGGACTTGAGTTAGGAAGACTTCAGTTCAAATCTGGTCTCAGTCACTTATTAGCTGTGTGACCTTGGGCAAGTCACAGCCTCTGTCTGCTTCAGTTTCCACTTTTGTAAAATAAAAATAGTAATATCTCCCAGGGCTGTGGTGCAGATCAAATAAGGTATCTGTTAAACATTTGGAAAATCTTGTTGTTATTGTATTATAATTATTAATTAGGTCAAATCTAGCCTAAGACACTTAACATGACCCTGGGTAAGTCACTAAACCTGTCTGCCTCAGTATCTTCATCTGTAAAATAGGGATAACAGCACCTACCTAAAAGAATTGATATGAGGATCAAATCAGATAATATCTGTAAAGCACTTAGCACAGTGCCCTTATGATTATGATGATGTAATTCTATTATTGGTTGTTCCCATTCCCTGATTCCACTCCCTCCCCCACACCTCCACAAACAGTTTTAGCTTTTATTACATTATGCCTTCATATGAGAGCATAATGAACTATATCAACAGTTTTCAAATTTTTGATCTCAGGATCCATTTACATTCTTAAAAATTATTGAAAACTCCTCCCTTAGAGATTTTGTTTCTGTCAATTATATCTATTGATATTTACTGTATTGAAAATTAAAACTGATAAAATTTTAAAATATTTAAAAATAACAAACCCATTACATGTAAACATAAATAAATTTTTATGAAAAAATAATTCTTTTCAAAAAATAGCAAAAAGTGGTGCTGTTTACATTGTTTCTGCAAATGTCTCACAAAATAGACAAGAGTTGGATTGCCAAGAGTCTTTGAGAAACACTGTATTATACAATAGGAAGATATGCCCATTTGAATTATTGAAAATGCATAGGCATCAGAACATTGTTGTTTAACTTTAATAATATCACATGGTATCTGTTTTTCCAGTCATTAATTATTTAGCAATGTAAACCTAATTAGGACTATAACTATTTCAGGGCTATTTCCAAAAGCCACAAAATCTAAAAATTATTTGGGGGAAGATTAAGCACGTTATCCTATAAGTGAGTGCTATGCATTCACTAAATAAAGGCAAACCGATTACTCAGGGGATATTTTATTTAAAGACAAAGGTCAGTGCTGGTACTTGGTTCTCTTGGCTTTGCTTCTGGCTCTCCACACTTCCCAGCACTGTGCCTCAGTTACCTTCTCACCCTGAAACTTCCCTCAGTGCTTGCAACCTCTTCACACAATAGGGAACTGGGGGGCAGAGAGAGGAAGGGAGGGGCAGCTCCACTGGGGGGAACACCCCCCGCCAAGGACAGCCATCCTTCATTCCTCTTCCGGCTTTGTTTCACTCTCTGCACTTTGCAAACATGTCCCCTCTTTCCTTTATCCCCAGCCCTCCCCCTCTGAGGCCTCCCCATCTGAATGTCAGCTTCTTGAAAGCGGGGTATTTTTGTTTGTATTTGTATCCATAAAGTTAAACTCAAGGTAAGTACATGGGCTAAGAGCTTAATAAATATTTGCTGACTAACTCATAAAATCATCATCATCTACACCATCACTGCAGCACAAGAAGATAATGCTTAGGCTTATTTTTCACTTGTGTTTGAAATCAAAGAAATGAGCCCACAGTTCACCAAAATTAACTTTGAAAACACCTAAAGTTATGTTGGACCTGACTGAAATGCTCGCTTTGAGTTCCTCTGGATTTAAAGTATAAGTTACTTGATTCGAGAAACACAAGATGCATTTTTTCAAAAGCCAGACCATTGATATAGGCTAAAGAGATCTCAGTCTGACATCTTAATTTTAAAAATGCATTTAATATGTAAGAAAAGACTATTAAACTGGGGCAGCCAGGCAGCACAGCGAGTAAGAGCACCGGCCCCAGTGTCGGGATGACCTGGAGATCGAATCCCGGGCTCAGACACTTAGCACCCACCCAGAAACACCTGGCCGTGTAACCTTGAGCAAGTTCCTTAACCCCAATAGCTTAGGAGCGGCCAGGTGGCTCAGCGAGTAAGAGCACCGGCCCCAGTGTCAGGATGACCTAGGGATCAAATCCGGGCTCAGATACTTAGCACCACACCCAGAAATAACTGTCCGTGTAACCTTGAGCAAGTTACTTAACCCCGATTGCTTTAAAAAAAAAAAAAGACTATTAAACTTTGGGGAAGAAGCTGCTGGGATTGTACATACCTCACAATCATGTTATTAGCACAAAACTGGCTTACCGAAGGAAATTCAAAGGCTAATAAAAATACTATTTGGCTTTCACAATAATTATTTTCAACTTGGATAATATGAAAAAGGTAATCAACATTTTAGATAAGCAAACTCTCAATTGGTTACTAAGGAAAGAGTACATTACATTTTACAATACCTATGAAATGGTTTTTTATTTTAACTTAGTTAAATTTATCCTTCACCCCCATCATTTATTTTCAAGGGTTTGTTGTTGGGTCTAGCTTCTTATCATGGGTATTTTAACTGCTTTTCTGAGCAGACTTCATACATAATTCTTTCACTATCTTGATAACGGTGTTAGCTGACTTTGCATCCTTTTTCTGATGATCAATGTAAGAGCACAGCAAAAGACAGTAATCCTAACACAGTATTCACTGTACATTTGAGATGCACTAATCAACTAGGTTACTGGGGACTTGGGCCCATGAAGTCTATTTCTTTACTGTAATACTGTACCAAGTGATAGCTTCTGGTGTGCTATAAAATGTTACCCAACTATATTCCCAAGAAGAAAATTATTTTTCCACTTCTGAATTTGTGACTGTAGAACTACCCAGAATTGCTAAGCAAATGCTTTTCTCAGGACCCAGGAGAGGTGGAGTTAAAACTAAGTATTAGGTTAGAATCAGGGATTGTCTTGGGAGCAAATGTCAACTACTAGAAAAGGCTATCCCTACTTGGTGCCTTTACTTCCCAAGTCTTTGCAAAGGTTCCACTGAAAGTGTTCTCCCCAAAGTTACCAATGATTTCTTAAGAGACACATCTCACTGTGTCCTGACCACTCTATAGCATCTAACCAACTGTTTATCACCTTCTCCTTCCATACACTCTCTTCTTGGGCTTCTTTACTTCTCTCTCTTGGTTCAACTCCTACCTGACTTCTCAGTCTTCTTCCGTGCCATGTTACCTAATAACAGCTGGGATCTTTTCATGGACTCCATGGACTCATCAGGAGTCATGGACATAAGAAGTATTATCATCCTGGAGACTACTTCCAAGTCTATATATATACAGCCTCATTATCTCTGGAGTTCTAATCACACGTCTCCAACTTCTATTGGACATTTCAAACTCAATGACCTATAGGCACCCAGAACTTGTCTAAAATTAAGCTCACTATCCCCTTCCACTCATACCTTTACTAACCTCACCTGTTGAAGACACTATCATCTTTTCTATGATAATTTAACATTTTCCTTGATTCTTCATTCTCTTTTACGCCACAAAATACAACCAATTGCCAAATTTTTTCATTTCGACCTCAGGGATACCTATAGCTCACACAACTACCACCAAAGATCCTCATTCACCTATCTCCTAGGTTCCCCAATTGGGGAGATCAATTAGGAGGCTATGGCAGTAAGTCCCTCCTCATTCCATCTATCCTCCAGTCAGCTGCCAATTGATTTTCTCACAGTATGACCATGTCATTCCTTTACTCAATAACCTCCAATGACTCCCTATTGCCTTGAGGAGCACCCTCTTTTGAGTTTTTAAGGGCCTCCACGATCCAGTTTTCCAAACTTACCATACATCACATTACTCTTGTGTCTGCACACTAGAGTCCCACCAAACTAACCCCTACCCTTGCAAATGTGATCTCAGATATCTTTATGAACTTTGTACATGTTGTTGTTCAGTCATTTCAGTCATGTCCAACTCTTCATGACCCCACTTGGGGTTTTATTGGCAAATATACTGAAGTGGTTTGTCATTTCCTTCTCATTTTACAGATGAGGAAACTGAGGCAAACAGGATGAAGTGACTTGCCTAGGGTCTAGTGTCTGAGGTCACATTTTAATTCAGGTCTTCCTGACTCCAGGGCCAGTATTTGTCCACTGAGCCACTTTACTGCCCCATATACATAATGTCTCCTCTGACAGAATATAAGCCCCATGGAGGGAAGTGGCTTTCATTTTTGTTTTTGTGTCCCTGAGATCCTGATGAGTAAATACATGGCACATAATAAACGCTTGCTGATTAATTTATTAATGGAAGACTCTACCCATCTTTTCACAGGATTTTAAGTGTGAGAGGTCTCAGCAGCCCTCTAGCCCAAATTATACCCCAAAGTAATACTAAAACATCTGTTTGAAGACTTCCATGGGAGAGAAACAATGTCCTTTCAAGCCAGTCCATAAAACTTTATGAGAACTCTAATCATTAGGAAATTTTCCTTAAATCAAGCCTAAATTTGGGTCTTGGCAATTTCCATCTGGTTCTAAACTCAAGGGCTAAACACAGAAAAGTTCTTTAAATACCTGAAGAGAGCAATTACACCATCCCTTTCCCATGCAGCCTTCTCTTTTCCAAACTAAAATTCCCCAGTTCTTTCAACTATTCTTGACAGATTCTTTGCCTTAGTCCACATACCAAAAAAGTTCTTGTTCTAGTCCATGCTTACCGAAAGTAGGTTCTACTAAAAGGGGTTCCCTCTGTACCATGTTGATCATATCACAGAACCCTAGGGCCAATGAGGTCAAAGTCAATCTGTCTCTTCCTCCTTGATGCTTGCCCCTTGTCTGACCCAGAAAAGATGATTCTTCCATGAGAAACCTCTATGGTGGTATTGTTATTCCCTGAAACTTCAGAGCAAAGGGACTTTACAGACTGGTTAGTATTACTAATAATATGCACCACAGGGCAAAATCTGTCACATGGCTATCACCTCACCCACTTGATAGGACACCTGAGAGGAAACTAGGAAGTTCTAACACTGTCATACAGTAACCAAAGAGTTTCCTGGTTCTTTCCTGTTCCTCCTCAGTCAGTCAGTCCTAGGATGCCAATGTGCTTTGTATGCTATGTCAATGTGCCAAGTACATTATTCAACTCTCTTAGAACAAACTTCTACATTGAGAGTGCTGTTTGAGGTATATTAATAAAAATAACTAACACTTAAATGGTGTTTTAAGATGTGAAGTGATCTGCCTGAAATACATTTGTCAAATAAAAGCAAATTAAATGTCTAGTAAAGGTTGTCAAATCCTCCTTAAGCATTTGAGATCTCATTTTAGATGCAGCCTTTCCTAATTCCTCTCCTGTGTGCCTTCACTGCAACACCACAGACCAACATTAACTAATCATAGCACGATTTATTTGCATGTCTCACCTCTCCCACCAGACTGTAAGCCTTCTGAAGACAAAGGATATGTCTTACTCATCTGTAGATTTCTCTTCTCAGAACCTGGCACTAAATGGTCCGACAGTAACTGAGAATGTAAGACTAGCATTTGCTGGTAAACATTTCTGGTGTCCTCTTGCTGGATCAAGTAACACAAAACTGCAAATGAAGACAAGGATAGGAAGAATTCCTAATCAGAGAATAAAGATCTGATTAGAACAGGAAAAATCTTGTAAAATGAAATGCTAAGGATAAAAATAAACCCACACTTGGCCTAAAAAGTAATCAGCTACACAAATACAGGATGAGGAAGGCATGGCTACACAACAATTCACATGAAAAAGATATGGGGTTCAGGGAATGATATGGCAATTGAAAAAGTTAACATAAGCTTATTTAGGCTGTGAAGCATTTCTTAAAAGAATGGTATCTTTCTAGGTGTGGGGGCTACTACTGAGAGGGCTGGTAAACTGCTTGAGTTCAGGAATTCTGAACTATAGTAAGGCAAAAAAGGCAAAAGAAGCGTTCATAAATTTAGCACCAATAGAGCAAACTCCAAATAGGCAGGGACCATCGAGCTGCTTATGGAGGGGGAAACTAGCTGAGGTTGGAAGCAGGGCTTCCATGCTGATCAGTAGTAGGATTGGGTCCATAAGTGGCCATTGCATTTTCAGCCAGGATGAGATAGGCAGGGAAAGTGAGGAGATAAAAGAAGGAAGAAGGGAGGAAGAGACTGGGGAGAAAAAATGACAGCGTTCCCTCTAAGTATTTAAAGGATTTTGATGTGCATATACAAAGTGATTTATACTTTTTTGCTTTGTCCAAAGAGAAATAGGAGTGATAGATGGAAACTGTAATGATGCAGGTTTCAGCTTGATGTAAGAAAAAATTCCTAACAAGCACAGCTTCTCCAAAAGTGAATAAGGGGCAGAATCCACTAGAGTGAGAGTCCAGTTGGATCATGGGAAGGACCTGTTGCAGACCTGTTGCACCAGGCTGAGAGAGTACAGAGCATGTAGGTCTACACCCAGTCGGCTCCCACGGACTGAATAACCACTGGCAGGGGCGATTCCCAAACCCTTCAGTGTAACCCTGGGGAAACTCAGAAAGACATCCCCTGGCCATGATCCTTGGCACACACCAACCAGCTCCAGCTCAGCACCAGGTGAGCTGCTCCTAGCTGGCAGAACCAGAGGCCACAGCACATAAAGCCAGTAATCCCAACACAAGAAGCTTGGGACAGAGCCCCCTTTGCCCCAGAAGCAGAGATTGACTTTAAAAGCCAGGAAAAAAGCCAATTACAATGAAGAAGCAGACTAGAAAAGCAAAGACCACAGAATCCTACTATGGAGACAGGGAAGAGAAAAATGTGAACTCAGAAGAAGACAGCACTGACACTATACCCACATCTGAAACCTCAAAAGGGAATATGAACTGGTCTCAAGCACAAAAAAGCATTCTTGGAAGAGCTCAAGGAGGATTTTAAAAGCCAAATTAGAGAGGGTAAAAGATAAACTAACCAATTGTTTTAAAAATACAATGGACAAAATGCAAAAGTAGAATAAGATGCATAAAAAGGTAGTGGCTTCCAAATAACTGAAAGGTCAGCAGAGACAGAATGATCCACTGCTAGGATGTCCTAGGAGTGTAAGTCTAGTTGAAAAAGACGACCTCAGGGTCCTTTCATCTCTGGAGATTCTCTGTCATTTGGAACACTTAACAGTTGTGACTTATAAATGACTATGCTTTAAATGTAATACTACTGGTAATTCATAAAAATATAACTATCTTTAAACGTTACATATTGGAAAAAAACTACCCTATCCTTAATGCTTCTGCTAGGCAGAGAATGTTTATGAACATTAAAAATATCTAATCTCAATTCTAAAAATTACCTTTAATATAATCAGTTATGTAATACTCTATGACACAAAAGTTACTGGTTAGAAAGTAAATGCATCCACAGTAAAAATGCCAAAAGTCTAAACTAAAGCCAACAATTATTTGCTAAGAGTTTCAATTTCAAAGTATACTTCAGCACAATACTAAATACAAAAAACACACAATACAGAAAAAGCAACACGCATGCAACACATGAGAGTCAAGACAACAAAATCAGTGGGAACACTATAATGAGAAAATATAATATGGCTAGGAAGAAAACTTTTCTCTTTTTTAAGTTGAGAAAAAGTAAATATAAGCCTGTACATGTTGTTCCAGACCTCAGACAACTTTCTAAAGGGGAAAAATAAGCAAATGAATGCCATCAAGGCAACAAGGAAAAGAGGCTGATGGGGAGACAAACTTTATACAGGGCTGCAAAAATGCAACAGCTAAATTAGGGTTATTGACCTCACTCTTCTGCCAGTTAAGTAGCCTTCAAATGGGAGGCACAACACTCAACCCTTACCTTAGTAACCTGGGTCATATTTCCTAAGGGATTTGACCCACTGGTGGAGACCTCCCTCAGGAAAAAAGTAAAGTGTGTGCCTGTTTCTTGGCCCACCTGACAAATGATGACAGCCAGAACAATTTTACTTTGTCATTATTTCATTTTACTCCCTACCTAACTTGGCCAAATTCAACATTTTTTATGTCTGTCTTCTCTCCATAACTATAACTATTTAAGCTAAAACTAGATGGTTACCTGTTACAAATGCTTTAAGGACAGGAACCACATCCATAAATAGGATGACTAGATTACATTTAGAGCCAGAAAGTACTTCACTGGGCATCTAGTCTAGCCACCTCAGTTTATAGATGAGGAAATAAGAGTCCCAAATAGGCTAAGGGACTTACCCAAGGTCATACAGGATCAGAGCTGGAATTTAAATCTACATCCTTTGATTCCAAATCCAGTTCTCTTCCTTTATTATGCCTTGTATTCCCCTTTCCCCCATAAGTGCTTATTTACAGTGCTTAGAACCTTACTTTAATAACTTGCAGCCAAAATAAATGCCCAATTCTCCCATACCTACTCAGGCAAAAACCTAAAATTTATACCAGACCAAATAATTATCATGAAATCCAATGAGAAGCTACATGAAGTGATTTCTTCTACCTAAGAAGTGCACAAAAAGTAAGCCAGCAGCCCACAGGCCACTAGTGGGCTATGAAACTATAGAAGCTGGTGTCAGCTCAGATAAACTATAGTCCTTCAGCTCAAATAGAGAAGGGCTGAAGACAATTATAACCTGCAAGGAAAGGGGTAGAAGGGAGGAAAAGCTTGCAAGCCAACAGCAGGTTGTGAGCACAGCAGCAAACCAAGTGTGGCCCAAGAATGCTCAGACCTGGGATGACCCCAGGCGCCCCTAACTCCAAGTTCTCTAACACTCTGCACTGAGATCCCACAGGAAGCACTGAAGAACCAGCATTCTGAACCTCAAAGATCCAGGAGGGAAGTCATGGCAAGACCCCTGGGGATATAGACCAAGCAGGACTGACCACCTTACCCAAAAGTGCAGTGCAGAAAGAAGGCAAAACCCCAATTCAGGAACTAAAACTGTATAGATAAGGAAATAAAAGAAAACACTGACACCTATCAAAAGTCATTGCAAATCAAAAGTAGAACTAACACATAACTAATAATTGCAAGAAATGATTTTGCAAAAGGTTACATGGATACTTAGAAGAAATGAAATAAGATCATAAAAATCTGAAAAAACTTAAATGAACTAATGAAAAGTGAAGTGAGCAGAACCATAACATTGTACACAGTAATAGCAACATAGTATGATGATCAACTGTGAATGACTTGGCTATCCTTAGCAATACAATGATCCAAGACAATTCCAAAGGACTCTTGCTATCCACCTCTAGAGAAATAACTGAAGTCTGAATGCAAATCGAAACATACTATTTCTCAGTTCATTTGTTTGAGGGGTTTTTTTTTTGTTCAGTGTTTTCCTTCACAACATGATTAATATGGAAATGTTTTGCATGACAGCACAGGCATAATCTAAATCAAATTGCCTACCACCTCAGGGAGGGAAGACAGAAGGGAGGGAGGGAAAGAATTTGGAACTAAAAAAAATTTTTTTAATGTTAATTATTTTTACATGTAATTAGGAAAAATATTATTCTATAGTAGGAAAAAAAAGAAATGAAGAAATAAACATGAAACAAAAGCTATTGAAAAAAGAATTGGGAGAATAGTTTAGAAAAGTGGTAAACCTTGCAGTAAAAGATTCCTGAAAACTAAAATAGGCCAAACATAAATCCTTAGAATAAAAAAAGAAAAAAAATGAAATCTGCTATCAAAAATAATTAAACTGGAAAAAAAGGTCAAGACATAATTTAACAATCATCAGATTTCCTGAAAACAATTATGAAAAAAAGAAAAGTCCTAGATATACTATTTCAAGAAATCATAAATGAAAACTGCCCAAATCTATTAGAACCAGAGGGCAGGGCACAGTGAAGAAAGAAACCACCAACCACTTCATGAAAGGAAAAGTTTCTGGTATAACAAAATTCAAAGTTCGAAAAGAAATAGTACTATAAGCATACCAAAAGAAACAAATTAAGTACCAAGGAGTCACAGTCACAGTCAGTATAACACAAGAAATAAGGAGATCTTGGAACACAGTACTATAAAACAAGCTGAGTATAATCTTACAGGGGAGAAAATGGACCCTTAATGTAATAGTAAACTTCCAACCATGTCTGATGTAAAAACTAGAGGTGAGCAGAAATTTTCAAATGCAACACAAGACCCAAGAGAAACCTAGAAAGGTAAAACTTATTTGAGCAATTGAGAGGGAAAGTATGAGGAGGAAGAGAAACAATGTCCTTTCAGAATCTTAATGTCTTCGAAGAATATTGAGAGTTTAAAAAAAAATAGAGGTTCTGAATTGAGAGTAAAAAGAAAGTGGGAGGGGCAGCTAGTGGTACAATGGGCATGTAAGAAAAATGTGAAAACATGGAAAAAGGGATGGGAGAAATGGGCATCTGATGAACTTCACTCCTATCTGAAATGGACAAACCCAAGATAAACACACACACACGTGTGTTGTTGTACAGTTGTTGCACATACATATGTATGTACACCTGTATGTACATATGTGTGTGCATCTATGTATGTACATATGTATGTTGTACATACATATGTATGGAGTACAGTTGTTGTACAGTATGTCAATCATCTCAATATGCCCCTTTCCTTCCCCCTTCTAAGGGATCAGTCTCCTCTGAACACTGGGCAGTTTCTACCTGCTTCAATTCAAAATCTTGGTCTATAGGACCAACTGCTAGGTGCTCCTTCTGGTTACCCTCTCAGCCACTCAAAAGTGTACATCCAGAGAAATTTAAAAAAAGTGAAATGGTCTAGACAGTATGTCACATTTATTAGGAACGGCTGACAAGAATGACACTGTAGTCTTGAAATACCTGCCACTGCATTTCTCCAGTTTATTTTACAGGTGAGGCAACTAAGGCAAATGGAGTTAAGTGAGTGACTTGCCCAGGGTCACACAGTTACTAAGTGCCTAAAGCAGGATTTGAATTCAGGAAGATGAGTCTTCCTGCCTCCAGTTCAGTGTTCTATGCACTATGGTGCAAGCTGCTTCATTCCCCTTGCTGTCCTTAAACTGAGTTTTTATCCTTATATTTTATTTCTACATTTATCCCTACTGTTTCATCTCAGTTGCAATCTGATGTTCTAACTTGTCAGTCCTGTTATCCAGGGTGAGGGAACAACGAGAAGAGGAGTTGGTATAGAAAAGGATCAGCAGAGATACTACCCCAACAATCAGAAATGTCCAGAAAAATGGACCTGGCTACCTCACAGTCATCAGTGCACTATTACTGGAGGTCTTCAAAAACAAACCAGTTAACTCACAAGTGGAGAGGGAGAGATTCGGTCAGGTTGTCATTAGATTGCTCTCCTGAAATCTGTAGTCAATTAAACATTCAAAGGTGTACCAGAACTACCTCTTCTTTTTCTTGAGTCATTTACATTTGCTGATGCAGACATAGATGAGAACCAAACCCAATTTCTATTGACAAGTGTGCAGTACTTGCTTCCAGACAGTTTTCTGTCCTCAGGAAATAGTTCTTCACTGGTGTACTAATAAAAGTTTGTTGAACTGCACCAAACAAAGTAATTTGTATTCTTAGCTCATTCAGAATTACTTCTGGGGCCAGGTGGCACAGTAAGAGCACCAGCCTCAGAGTTGGGAGACCTGGGATCGAATCCGGGCTCAGATACTTAGCACCACACCCAGAAATAACTGGCTGTGTAACCTTGAGCAAGTTACTTAACCCCAAAGGCTTTAAAAAAAAAAAAAAGAATTAGTTCTGACTGACCTGATGACAAATGGTTTATTTATCATAGAGTAAACTAAGATTTTGGTTCAACCTTGATAATTACTGTTCAACAGTTCAAACAGGTCATTCAGAGAGGCATAACTTTCTGAATGGTAAAAGTAGATTCATCCTCCTGACCATTATAATACCTATTTATTGAGATGTTACAACTCAATCCACAGGGATGTGCTATAGTGTATATCACTGATACCAAATCTGAAAACAAATTTACTCCAGGATGAAACACGTGCCATACTTTAGCATAAAGAAAATTCTTGCAGTGACATTCACAAACACTTGAAAATGATTTTTGCCCCAGTAATGCTAATGACACTTAGAAGCATACTGGTGTTACTAGAATAACATATTTTAAAATATAAACTCAAATGACTTCATCCTTTTAAACCACATTACAAATATGAATGTAGCTAAATGTCTTCTAAACAATTATCCGTGTGTGGACAATTATTAAATCTGGAAAACATATTTTTACACTTTACATAAGACAAACATACAGACTGTCACTTTTCCTTGTAACCTTTCAGTATTTGTATCCTGTACTTTATTACTATGCCAAGAATCCAGCATACTTAGGGTTTTAGGTGGCAGATCTGCTTTAACAGGTAAGAATGGCTTATAAACACTGTTCTTTAAATGTATAGAATTCCTAAAATACTTAGGGCACACTTAAAAATATCTTTTGTAAAAATTTTCATTATGATCTTATTTAAACTTTTAATTTACTAAGAAAAATATTTATTGATGAATAGTACAAAGTAAAATTCCAGAATCATGAATCGGTGGAGTATAACCAGTATATTGTTGTTATCCTTCATGCTCAAAGCCTGTTACAATCCTGAAAGTGATTTTTGCCCTGTGTATGTGTGAGTATGATTGAAAAAAAATGCTCTGCCCAAGAGTCCACCTTCCCAACTCCCAACTTTCAAGGCTGTTTTTTGTTTTCTGGCTACAGAGGCATTAAGGTGTGGTCAAAGGAACACTGTGTTTGTAATCACAAGTCTGGGGCTCCACACAAAGCAATTGGGGTAACTGAGGGGGCTCAGTCTCTTCACCTTAGTGGGCTGCAGGTTCCTTGCCTACCTCTTACTGCTTGATGGGAAACTCGCTACCCTGATACCTTATAGCACATTGTAAGGAATGCTCTATTATTACCTAGTACATAGGGCTATTGTAAGAAATAAATGAGATAATACAAGTGAAAACATTTTGCAAACCACAGAACTATAGACCAACACATTGTCATTACTGCAGTCACTATCTGCATAACACCCATCTGCAGAGCTACTTTGCTTTTCCAATCAATATCCTAGAATTACTTGCTTAGCCCAGAGTCACTCTGACCCTGATGCTGTTTCTCAAAATTCCACATTGAAGTGAACTGAAACTTGAATTGAAAATAATTTCCAAATGTTCACAGCTATGCTTCCAAATGTCCCAAATATCATCTCCTCTTCCTTCTTGCTCACTGGTACCCACCCACCTACAGGTTCTTGAGTGTCCTGTTGTCCTTTACTCTCTATACATGACCCTAATGTCTGTTTGCTTACTGTTTTTTTTTTTAAAGCTTTCTTTGTATCCCCAGAGCTTGGTACATCCTAAGGATTTAATAAATGTTTGCTAATGCTGGTGATAATGACATGCACTATTTCAAATCTTGCAAATTTTATAAAGAATTTTTTAAAAAATGTTTTCCAACCACCATAATTTTTCAAAAATGGTTAAGTACAGAAAGATTTTGGCATGGTTCAATGCATAGACAAATCAAGGCTAGGAGAGTGTCATTCAAACTATAAGAAACCTTAAACTTTAACCAAATCTTTTTACCCTTCGGAAATCAGCTCGTGCATTTTACCACAAAACACATTTAACTTCTATACTTTTCCCTCAACCTCTCTCCTTCCCCTACAACAAAAGTACAAATTAGTCAATTTCCCCTCCAAGAAAATAGGAAAAAAGTATGAAAAGAAATGGCCAGGAGCAACCACAGGTATATAGCATGCAATGGGAGAATAGAAGCAAGGAGAGACAGGAAGGTAGTGAAGATCTGGTATAGTGTCAGGGATAAGTATCTAGCTAGGTCTGAAGAAGTCTAACAGTCAAAGAAGAAGGCATGGAAAGTGACATGGCATCAGAAGAACAGGAGACAAAGAGAGAGAAGAGAGGCAGAAAGACTAGATGGCGAAACACAAGGACAAAAGTGAAGGCCAAGTTCAGATACAGGAGATAGGCTTAAATGGGGCCAAGGATTGAGCCATACGACATGGGGGGGGTGGGGTGGGGGGAGGTTAAGAGAAAGAAGAAGAGACCAGTGCAAAAAACAATAGATACCAAAACAAGGAATGGAATTTTATGTTATAAAAGATGAAAAATATCATTTGGATCTCTCTACAACTCCTACTGTCAGGCACTTTCAATGCAAAGCTTAAATTGCTAAAGCCTACACAATTTTGTACAATCAATCTCAGTCTATTGAGCACAGTAATTGATCCAACTTGGACCTAAGGGGAACCAGCAAAAAGTTTATATTAGTGATTGTTTGGCAGGTTTCAAAATTGAGCTGCTTAGTAATTTGTTTTATTTATTTAATATGCTTTGTTCTACTTATATTAAAATTCCTTCAATAAAGGTTACAGTGAGATACATGTTAACTTGTTCATCTTAAAATGTTTACTCACTAATTTCTAATTTCTATATAATCTTCAAGGTCCTTAATTTAATTATCTTAAATTGAAAATAATTTCCAAATGTTGCACTAATTTTAATTTAAAACAGAAAATTTAGTCACTTAGGACCTCTACTTATATAAGCCAAAGCAGTAAGAAAATTTAGTTTGATTTAGATCTTTGCTTTAATAACCTTTAAGTAATATGATATTTTATTATTTTGGAAGCTAAACTGGATAAGTCATCAAATTATAACAAGAAAAAGAGATTTATCCAGGAATAAAGAAAGACAGACACTACAAAGGTAAAAAGGGGTAAAGCTGGATGTGCTAAACTGCCTAATCAAAAGGGCATACCAGATTAAGGGGATCAAGTAATAGTGTGAAATCCAGCTGAGGGGCATTTCGGTCAATCTATGTGCAGAATTTATATCTAAAGACATATGGAGTGGAATGACACGCATACCACAAAAAGAAGTCAGCAAGAAATTCCCTTATTCATGAAATAATTTTACTTTTTCCTAAATGCATATAAAATGATTAACATTTTTTTTAAATTTTGAGTTCCAAGTTTCCTCTCCCCTTCCCCGAGATGGTAAGCAAATTGATATAGGTTATACATGTGCAACATTATGCATGACATATTCAGCGTCAAATAACATTTTTTATTGGAGGCATCTTTAAATATACTATGCCCTTATTGAAGCACAACTTGAAACCTGTCAAAACTGTTACTATATTCGGATATCTTCACTGAACAACCTTGTCAAACACTTTTTAGTCATTAGCATAATGAAATTCAATGAAGTATCTAATTTTTTTCTACTTATAATGACAATGGAATAAGAATAACTGATTTTTATTTGCTGAGATCAATTTTTAAGAGAAAATTATAATAAGCAATCTGACATGTGGGATTTAGTTTAAAAAATAATATCCCAAATCTAATTATTCTGGCCCAATAAATTATACCTACATTATATACAATATGGTGCACATTTTAAATCAAAAGTTGTTTGCTTTTAATTGGCTGCAATGGAGAGAGGAAATAACAAAAAACATAAAAGTAATCATTCTGATTAACTGAAATTAAAAACCTTGTGCAGGAGCAAAATCAATGCAAACAGGATAAGAAGGGATGCTTCTGTTTAAGTTTTTTAAAAAGTCTTTTGCATCTAGTGTCTCTGATAAGGGTTTGATATCTAAGATATAGAGGGATCAACATAAGTATATAAAAAAGTATATATAAGAGCCATTTGCCATGGATAATTGCTAAAAGAATATGAACCAAGGACTCTCAAAAGCAATTCAGGCTATTAAAACTATACGGAAGACTACTTCAAATCACTGAGAATAATACAAATATGAATCTAAACAAGTCTGACACCTAACAAATTGGTTAAGAAGAAAATAGTTGATGATGGAGGGGCTATGGAAAGATGGGTACTGTTGTAAAGCTGGGACTTGGTCAAACCAATCTATAAAGTGATCTGGAATGATACTTTAAAAAGTGACGAAAATGTCCATTCCCTCTGATCCTACTCCGAAGTAGAAACAACTAGTAAATCAAAGACTAAAAGGTTTCGTGATATTCATAACAACACTTTTTGTGGTAGGCAAAAAAAAAAAAAACAGAAATAAAGCAGAGATTCAATGGACAAATCATGGTACAAGAATATATAATGGAATATTGTTGTGCTATAAGTAGAACTACTAATGATAAGTTCAAAGAAGTATGGAAAGACCAATATGAACTGATGTGAGGTAAAGCAAGCAGAACCAGGAAAATATACACTATGACTACAAATGTAAATGGACAGAACAAAAGAAAGAAAAGAGAAACTGAATGCTGTGTAATTATAATGATGAAGTTTGCTATCAAACATCACATAGCCTATCAGTTTGTCAGTTTTGCTCAACTACTTTTTCCTTCTTTCCTTTTTTTTAATTTTCTGTTATAATGAGGAAGAATATAGGGGAGGCTATATTTATAAATGAAGGTGATAGAAAAACAAAAAGTAAATCAAGTATTAAAAGGGGGGAATTTGATTGTTTGGCACTTAATCTTTCATCAAACAATTAGTAACCTGATTAGGTTCTCAGATTAGTTTGCAGATACCCATTCATTCACATGTTGTTGTTCAGTTATTTTAAGTCATGTCTGACTTTTTGCGACCCCATTTGGGGTTTTCTTGGCAAAGAAACTGGAGTGGTTTGCCATTTCCTTCTCTAGCTCATTTTGCAGATGAGGAAGCTGAGGCAAACAAGGTTAAGTGACTTGCCCAGGGTCACATAGCTAGTAAGTGTCTGTGGCTAAACTTGAACTCAGGAAGAGCAGTCTTCCTGACTCCAGGGCCAGCGCTCTATGCACTTCACCACCTAACTGCCCCATTCACATATAATCTATCTAAAATGGGATCACAGTCGAGTTCTAGTGTTTTGGAGCTAGGGGAAAGGGAATAAAGGGACAAGAGCCCTCTGGTTTTTGCATAGCTTCCCTAAAAGCACAGAGGCAATTTCTAAGTTCAAATGAAGAACAGAAGGACAGAGATGAGCAAAATACAATCAATTCTACTTATAATGGATGTTTCAAAAATGTGAATTTGTTCCAACACGACTGATATAATAGGGAACATTTTGAGTTTCCTTCTGCATGACTTCTGTGAGAAAGTGAGAACACAGAAAACTACAAAATAGCTTCAGAGTAACTCAGGAGTAGCGACTCTGACTCTTTGGACACCCACCTCCACAAGCCAATTTCAGCTCTTGGTTAAAGGGCCATACTTAGATTATCTTCCAGTGCAGTAGAAATTAGGTCTGCACCTAGACCCTCAAGCCACCTGCCTCCACAGCCTGTCCAACTTCCTTCTGCAGCTTGGGGCACAGATGGAGCAGTAGCCACTATTTATTATAGCATTTATGTATTTCTTAACCATTTAATATATATAAAACTGTGCCAGGTTTTCATTAGGTTCCCTTTTTTTTAACGTATCACTAATTTTTGAACATTATGGCCTTAAAATCCTGGTTTTTCCCCTAAGCCCTGTAGTTTTTGTCCTCTGTTTTGCATTTTAGCAATGCAATGTCAGGTGACAGCTAAATTGCCTGTATTTGCCATCTCTCGGGGCAGTGAAAAAGAGAAGGCTCAAGAGAAGGATGCAGCAACAGCTGGGTAGGACTCTAGGAGAAGCTAGAAAGAGATGTCATGGGAGGGTTCAGCAAGCTGCTGCAGGTACTGGGGGGGGAGTGAGTGGACATTAAGTATAATGCAAAGTGACATCATGATGTCATCATTAACATTTATATAGTTCTTTATAAAAGTTCTTTATAAACGTATCATGAAGCATGAGCAGATCCTGAAGTGCCTTCCAAATTACTGAATTCTAAATTATATTCAGAATAATTTTCAGCTGAAATGTCTTTTATTAGTCTTATGAAAAACTGGTGAGCAACATAGATACGGTAATTCTCAGCTAACTAGAATACTCTCTTCAAAGCCAACTATTCTGGAGAAACAAGTGGGCAAGTTCCCCCCAACATCTTGAAGCTGGAAGCTTTAAAGCTGCTTATCTGGTTCTGCTATGAAGGCCCTGACTATGGTTCTAAAGAAAGGACTGGCTTTTCTCTGTTCTCTGTCACAGACTAGTTAAGAACAGAAAACAGTAACTTCACACCAAAAGAATACAACTTTTTTCATGAATAAAGCCACATTCCTTTCATAGAGACAAATCAACAAAGAACTAGTAGATTCTGAGGCCATTATTTATGCCTAATTACTACACAGTCCAATCAGGTATATCTGAAGAAGATGCAACACAATGCCACACACTTTCAAGAGTAATGGTAGATGCGAGGCAGGGGAGAAATATCAACTTAGGGGCATCGATTTAGAGCTGGAAGGAACCTCAGGGGCCACAGAGCTCAACTCCTCTTTTTAAAGATAAAGAACTGAGGTTCAGACTTGAGACCCCGGGGGTCACAGTAATGTGTAAAGGAGGATTCTGAACCTTGGTCTTCCTGCCTTCAAACCCAGCACTCTATTCACTTCATTATTCCTTTTCCTCCCAGCACTTCTGTCTTCTCTTAGTAAAATCCCCTCAAGTAGAAAGATTCATCTAATAATTAAGGCAAATAAGAATTCCAAACAAAAAGGAAGGTTGTCCCATCTATACACACAGCAAGAATTACTGCAGTTGTGGTTATTTTTTTAAATATTATTTCTTAACTTGTAAAAGCAGCACAGAATAATGGAGAGAAATCTGAAAAGAGATCAGGAAGACATGAGTTTAAGTTCTCCCTCAGACTCATCCTGGCTGTGTGACCCTAGGCAAGTCACTTATCTCTCATGCCCCACCAACTCTCTAAAACTATAAATGGCAGAGCAGGTGCGGTTCTACCAATCAATCCGTAAGCATATATGCACCAGGTACTATGTTAAGTCCCATCCTACCCCACCAGCTGAATCTATCCTGCCCTGTGGAAATAAATAATAGACTTGAGCAAGCATCCAGCTGGTGACACCAGGGCACCAACCTAGCAGAACAGGGAACCAACCTCTTGGGGTAAAAGTCAGAATAAAGGAAAAGAGAAGAGAAAAGTTACCACCCACTCAAATGCATGCACACACAGTCCCCAAACACAAGGCAATGAGCAAATGGCCAGCTAAAATCAACCATCATGAGCTGTTCCTACTTTCCAAAGGAACACCAACATCATTGCAACAGTGCAGAGACCAAGACAAAACCTCTTGCTGGACTGAATCTAGCCCCACACCATGCCCCTCTTCTCTAAAACCAAGCCAGGACCTGAACTTTAAACAACAGACCCCTTATTTAGAACACAGAAATGTCTGCTCTTTCTTTAGAACTATAGTCAGGGCCTTCATAGCAGAACCAGATATTTCCAGTTTCTCAAACTTTTTGGTCTCAGGACCCTAAAATGGGTCATTCTTAAAAACTGAGAAACTTCCCACAAACAGCTTTTGTTTATGTGGGTTACATCTTTTTGTATTTACCCTGTTAGAAATTTGAAAGTTTTAATATTATTCTGAAAATGGTTTTGATCTCATTGACCACACTACGAGAACCTGATATAAAGGATCACAGCCCTGAGTACCAGGCCCCTGACCTCCAGAACCAGCTTTCATCTCAAGGACCCAGCCTAGGCTAATGACTGCATCAACAGAAAAGGCCACTAACACCAAGTTCAGAATCCCTTCTTACCCAGTATTTAAAAACTGTTTTTTAATTTCCTAGTATTGGAAAGAGAACTGACAAGGTGTAGAAGTCCCAGGCAAAAGTTACCAAATACCCTTGTCCTATTAACTTGCAAACTCCCAATAATAGAGAACCTTTACAAGCCTAATCAAAACCCATTTCCCTCTCTAGTCACCATTTCCCCTATTTTTATCCCTATCCACTTCACCTCTACCCTGGCCAAATTCCAATTCAGCTCTGACAACCTATTCCAATGTGCCCACTGAAACCCCTATTCTACCTATGACAAACTTCAAGGGCTTCTGTCATCCCCAAGGTGCTATGTCCTCCGCACCCTCTTAAGTACTAGGACATTCTGAAACAAAGGACTAGGAGGAGGAGCCAAACTTGCTTCCCATTATCATTTCTTGACCTCCATCTGATCCCATCACTTAGCTACCTCTCCTCTTTGGATGTCTACCCTTTCTAAATCCTCCCAGGCAGTTATCTAGTGGCCTCCCTCATTTCCCCTCCTTTCTCAGTACTAGACTGAAACTTCCACTCTACCTCAACCCTTTTAACTAAGGGACTTCAATATGCAAGTTCTCTTAAACATTAATCCCCTTAACTCCCAAGACTACTACCTTTATAACACTTCAGTCACACCTAAGCACACAATAAAAGGGTGATAACCTTGATATCACCAACACTCACCAAGTTTTACTTCTATAATCAAGAATTCTCAAATTCCTATATCCAATCATAAGCTGCTCTGAAAGAGTATTTGAATATAATCATAAGCTTCTCCCCAACTTTAGATCTCAAAACCTCTTGCCATCATCAGAATTCTCTCCTCTTTTATTCCAGGCTCTGAAAAAGCGATTACTTGTCTCACCAAAACCAACCAAATTGTACCTTTGATCCCATGTTCACCAAATGCCCCACAATCATCCCCCCTCTCTCTAATTTTCACCCTCTTCCTATCTACTTGTTCATTTGCCACTGCCTGTAAACATGCCAGGGTCTCTCCCACCATTAAAAAAAAAAAAAAACACCTCTAACTTTACCTAATCATCTCCTCAAGTTCTCAACTTTTATCTCCTCTCTCTCAGACAAGCTCAAAGAACTGTCTACATCAGGGGTGGGGAACCTGTGGCCTTGAGGACACATCCTTTTATTAATTCTGTGATCTTTGGATTCAGTCAAAGGGCTGCACTTTAGGACCTAGAGGGCCATACGTGGCCTCAAGGCCACAGGCTCCCCACCCCTGGTCTACACAGTTGCTTCTACTTCCTCTCCTCTTGCTCAGTCCTCAAACTCATGCAATATGGTTTCCAATCATTCTCTAAAGTTATTAATTACTTCTGAACTTAACAAATATCAAATAGAATGCACATTTGCATATACATAGTACATCAAAAAAAGCAAGGATTGTACATGAAACTACAGATCTCTTATGACATACAACTGCTTTTTTTTTCATATACCTGCACAAAATCAACCTACAGCTTTCAAAGTTCTCCTGCTTAACTTGTCTTTACTTTTCTCTACCTTTTTTCCATTAAAAAATAAGATGCCTCAATGACCCTCTTTTCTTTATTCTTCTTTTGCTACCTTATTCTTTCCTTTTTCTACAATCTCCCCTCTCCCAACCCTACCCCCATTGGAAAAAGAAAATTAAAAACCCTTATAACAAATACACAGTCAAGCAAAACAGATCTCTATACTGGTTGGGTCCACAAACATATGTCTTATTGTACAACTTGAGTTCACTTCTCTCAGACCTCTAGAATTATGGTTGCACTGATCAGAGTTTCAGTCTTCCAAAGTTGTTTTTCTTTATGATATTGTTCTTGTATGAACTATTCTCCTGGTCCTGATCATTTCACTCTGCAACAGTTCATACAGGTCTTCTTCCCAAAGATGCCTTAATAACCAAAGTTCTGTAGCACTTAATCCCATTGATCACCTGTAAGGGTTATGGGATTTAAAGATCTTCCATGCCCCGTTGGACTTGCTGATGTAGCAGGAAGGGGCGGAGCAAGAGGAAGCGGAAGCCAAGCTAGCGTTCCTGCGTTGGCTGGCGGTGGTGGTGACGGCGGCAGCAGCAGAGGCAGTGGCAGCGCGAAGCCCTTTTTGAGTTAGGACTGCTAAGGACTTTCTGCTAAGGACTCCTGCTGAGGACTGCCAGGGGCCGGAGCTGCTGGGAGCGCGCTTCCAGGACGCTGGGTGGTTGCTGTGTGTGGGGAGAGGAGGACCTTTGCCTGAGGTAGCCTGTTCTGTTTTAAAGGCTTGAAAATGTGGGTGCTTTCTACTTTATCTACCTGTGCCAATATCATAACTACTCTGATGGCTTTCACTTTCTGGTTTTGGGACTCAGTCTTTTGGTATCTTAATAAATTTTCTAGTTTATTTCCTCATATGGCAAACATGACGTATTTTGTAATGGATAATTATATCAGCATATTTGTAATCTCTATAGGCATTGTGAATATGGCATTGCTGATACATCACCCTCTCCTCTTTTTTAAAAAGTTTATTTTATTCTGAACTTAAGAAATAAAACAAACATTTCCATAACATAGTAGTATAGAAAAAAAAGATGACTATCATAAAACTGCAAATCTATTACGTATAATTTACTATTCCTTTTAAATATATAAAAGTTATCATGTAACTTTTTTTCTCTTTTATTCTTCCCTCTCTCCCACCCCCAAGGATAGCTACCATTAAACACAAATATGTGTATTGTGTCTAATAAATATGTACTTATGTGTATATAAATCATATATATATAAATATGATATACACACATATGTAAAACCATCCCACACATACTTCTATTTATCATTCTTTCTCTGGATACGGATACTGTTTTCCTTCATATGTCCTTTGTAGTTAATTTGGGTATTTATAGCAATCAAAATGATTTGGTCACTCAAAGTTGTTCTTAAAACAACAGTGTTGTTACTGTATACGACATTCTCTTGGTACTGTTCACTTCACTCTTCATTTTTTCATGCAAGTCTATCCATGTTTTTCTAAGATCTTGAGCTCATCATTTCCTGTAGTACAGTAGTATTCCATCACTTACCATACTTAACTTGTTCAGCCATTCCCCAATTGATGGGAATCCCCCAAACTTCCAGTTCTGTGCCACCACAAAGAGAACAGCTATAAATATTTTAGTACATAGAGGTTCTCTTCCTTGAATTTCCTTTCCTCCTAAGGTTTTTATGGCACTACTGTTTGTTTCTTTTCCTCCCAATGTACAGGCTCTTTCTCAACATCCTTGGTGAAAACATAGTCGATGGCCTTCCCCTGAGGGCATCTCAAGGCTCTGTCCTGTTCCGTCCCTCTTCTCTTCCCCCCAGAAACTCGCCCTAGATCTCATCAGTTCCCATGGCTTCAGTCAGCATCTCTTTGCATATTATTACAAAGGCTCCAGCTAGTCTCTTTCCTGAGCTCATCTCATACTCCAGCTGCTTACTGAGCATTCCCAACTGTATATTCTCTCTCAAATTCAACATATACAGAATGGAACGCATTAACTTTTCCCCAACTTCCTTGGGGAATCACTATGCTTCCCGTCACCCCACCCAGGTGAGGAAGCTCAGAGCTGTCCTTAATTCCTCCCTTACCTTCTCTTCCAACATCCAACCAGTTGTCAAATCTTGTTGATCTTATCTCTACAACACATATCCCAGTCTTCCTTTCTTTGTAGTCACATGCTAAGACAAAAGCCAATCACCTCTCCCTCCTGTAAACTTGCACAGCACTTTGTAGCAGCCTCCCACCCCATGGACTGCTCGTAGTCTATCTCCTGGTGTACATCCTTTTATTGTCCCCTCCCCCACTGAATGTCAAACTCCTTGACAGCACCTTGTTTTATTCATCTTGGTATTCCCCATTACCTAGTTAATAAATATCAGGTACTTAATATTACCTAGGTTGAAACGAATTAGAAGCATTCTAGTTACGACAAGGCAAGAACATAAGGAAGAAGTGAAGTGAAGGAGGGATTGTGGAGAACGTGAGCTGGGTGAACAGATGTACACTCTGCCTCAGTTTATATTATCTCTCCCTCTGTCTCTAGCTATAATGAGAGGGAGGAGGAAGGAAGGGGAAGGACAAGAGATGGAGAGGGAGAGGGAAGTTGGGAAAAAAGGAGGGGAGAAAGGGAGATGAAAAAGAGAAAAAAGGAGAGGGACAGAAAAGGGAAGGGGAGAGGGAGGAGGAAGAAGGAACAGGAGCGTGTTTGTGTTAATTATTGAATTTATGTTCTTTGTTCCTTGTATTATTGAAAATTTTGGCCTACAAAAACCTCACTGTTAGGTTTATACTACCTTTAAAAAAAAACCTATAAATGACTCTTAAATGATTCAACAGAACAAGAGACTAGATTTTTAAAAAACAAACAAAACTCCGTCTTGGTACAAGAAGATTAAAGATCTCTATGGTTCTATATCTCTCCATATAGGCCAGTTTCCTAGCCCATCATTTCACAGATGCATGCTGTAGGTCACAAGGGCCTGGCCAAGAGAAGTTTGTATTACTGAGTCATCTTCAGGTTACACTCCTGGAAAAATCAAGCTAAAATAAGCCTTCCTGCTACTGTCACCTGGGCCATTACAGCTGACTGTCTAAGTCACTTCCTTACAGCGATTATTCCAAACTGATAAAAGCCCTCCAGCCAACCCCAATCCTAAATGTTATCTGCTCATTCTACTCTACAGAAGATACCACTCTCCCTCGAAACTCCTACCACTTCACTGAATACTCCTTTTGCTTCCTTCACTTCTTCCCAATCTGGAATTGGGAACATTCTAAGTGCCCTCCTCCTTATTCTAATTCTCCTCCACATTCATTTCAATCATCATCTCAAAGCAGACTCATTCCAAGACTTCTTCTACAGCTGTAGACTTAAGAGTATAGTTTCCAATAAGCCTAGACAGTTCAGCACCTCCAAGTATATATCCCCTAGGTCCTTCAAACACAACAGAGGAATAGGGACAAGGAAAAGGGATGAAAACTGGGACAGGGAAAAGGAAGAGGGGCTAAGAAAGGGACAGAGACAAGGACTGGACTTATGGTTTCACTGGTATAACCCTTAAAGACTTCTATCTCCTGCTCTCACTGCCTCTTTTGATCCTCTTCTGGTGGCACAGAACAGAGCTGTAAGAAATTACAAAACCATGCTGATTGAGCCCTCACTGCAACAAGGCAAGATGAAATACGATCCCATTTTCCACAGCAGTTGTTTCAAACCTTCTTGTGTTTCCTAAAGCCTCCCCACGCTCTTATCAGCCGAGAACCACCTCCTCACACCCCACCAGAAAGTTAAAACCATGTACCAAGGCCAAGACCGTTTTACCCCTGGTCTCCCTTTACTCCCCCTTATCTCACATCAGGTATCTTTCCTAATTTCGCACAAAGAGGTGCCATGACAAACCCCTTTCTGTGTGCTCTTGAGATTATCTCCCCTCCAGGACACTGCCTCCACCAACATTTCCACTATCTCCAATCTCTTCCTATCTACTGACCACTTCTCTACTGTCTACAAACATCCCCCATGTCTCCCTCATCCACAAAGAAACAAATGAAAGAAAAAAAAGAAAGATTCTTGATTCGTCCATCCCTGCTAGCTATAGGGATGTATATCTCCTCTCCTTTGTGGGCTAAGCTTCTCTAAAAAGCAATCTAGAGTCAGTGTTTGCTCTTCCTCACCTCTTCTTCTTTTCAAAACCTTTTACAATCTGGTTTCCAACCATGATATGAACAGGCAGTTTTCATAAGAAGAAATCAAAGCTATCTACAATCACATGAAAAATCTAAACCCATTGGGTAGAGAAATGAAAATTAAAACAATTCTGGGACACCATTTCATACTTACCAGATTAGCTAACATGACAGAAAAGAAAAATGACAAATGTTGAAAGGAATGTGGAAAAATTGGGACACTAATTCATTGTTGGTGGAGTCATGAACTGGTCCAACCATTTTGGAGAACAATTTGGAACTATGCCCAGAGAGCCATAAAATTGTGCAACTCTTTGACCCAGCAATACCACTACTAGGCCTGTATCCCAAAGAAATCAAAGAAAAAGGATGTGGACCTATATGTACAAAACTATTTATAGCAGTTCTTTGTGTGGTGGCAAAGATTGGAAATTGAAGGGATGCCCATCAACTGGGGAATGGCTGAATGAGTTGTAGCCTATGATTTGTGACAGAATACTATTGTTCTGAACTGATGCTAAGAGAACCTAACACAACCAAAAGAACATTGTACACAGCAACAGCAATATTGTAACCATGATGAACAGTAATATTGTAACTATTACTGTTTTAAAAATTAATTTATTTTTAGTTTTCAATATTCATTTCCACAAGCTTTTTAGTTTTAAATTTTCTCTGCCTCCCTCCCCAAGAGAGCATGCAATCTGATATAGGCTCCACATATACATTCAAATTAAACATATTTTCACATTAGCCATGTTGTAAAGAAAAAATTAGAATCAATGGGATGAACCATGAGAAAGAAAAAACAAAACAAAACAAAAAAGAGAGCAAACAATATGCTTTGATCTGTATTCAAACTCCACAATTCTTTCTCTGGATGTGGTAACTATTACTTTTGAAAATTTAACCACCCCATAGTCACTCATGGTCACAAGTAAGGTTTCTATCTCAACTCCATTCACTTGCCCAGGTAAATATCTGAGACTTTCCTTGAACTCAGGTCCTGAACATATTACTAGTTATTATTCTATCATTATTAGTTATTATTATTTCTTCCTTACCAGACTTCCTCTCTTAAGCCCCAGATCTTTATCCTGAAGCCTCAGTCCAGGCCTAGAATTCACACACAGGAAGTACTGTCCCCATCAACAGCCTTTCCCTCTCATCTGATGGCTCCTCCTAGAATCTCCATTTAAAGAGAGGCTCCTGGCCAACCATGTCTCATTTCTCTCCAGCTGCACTCTGAACTTCACCTACCAAGCCTCCACAATGAGACCCCACCTTTCAGCTTCCTTTATATGTTGTCTTCCCCTATTAGAACTGCAAGTTCTTTGAGGACAGGAGCTGTCTCTCTAATTGTATCACCTTGTGTCTTTTGTATTGTATCCTAGAACAATGCCTGTTACAATAGTAAGTGGATAATCAATGCTTTTTGACTACATGCAGTCTACCCTCTGGCTCTACTGCTTGGCCTACTAAAAATACATTTTCCTCAAACATGTAATTGGGTAATTCCATGTTCCACGTCAGAGATTCTCCATGTTTCTGAAATGGAAATCCCTGACACCTGAAACATTCTTCCTCACTTCCACCTCATGGATTTCACTGACTTCCTTCAAAACACAACTCAAATCCTCCCTTTCATAGGAGGTCTTTCCCCATCCCTATTATTTTCATGTACTTTGTCTGTAACTTGTGTGTACCTAGTTAATTACATGTTCTCTCATAAGAATACATACTTGTTGAGGGCAGAGATTAATTTGTTGACCTTTCTTTGTACCCCCAGCAAACAGCACAATGCCTGGCACATAGTGAACAGTTAACCTTTTGGTCTATCAATCCCACTACTGAGAATATACCTCCAATGAGGTTAATGACAGAAAAAAAGGTAACATAATACTCACAGCAACACATTTTTTGGCAGCAAAAAACTGGAAACAAAGTAGCTGCCTATCAAATAGAGAATAATAAACAAACTGTGGTATGGGAATGTAATGGAATACTACTGTGCATTAAAAAAAGGATGGATATAAGGAATTCTAAGACACATAGGAAGTCTTGTGTAGGATTTGGACCAAATGAATCAAATGTTTTTTTTTTTGCTTTCTAAGCTCACCACTTAAGTAAGAAGAGGCAAGAGAACTCAATTAATACAACAATGTCCATAAAAACACCACCGAAAGGCAGCGAGACTCAGTAACTAAACCTTGGTTCATGAGAACTGAGAATCAACCCAAGTGCCATCCTCTAGGCTAGAGGTGGAGAGGTGGGAAGGTAAGGGCCCCAAAGGCTTTACATCCACTATGCTGTCAGTAAGTTTGTAACAGGGTTCAACTGAAAGGGAGAGGGAGGTATTGAGAAATGACTGTAATGTTTTTTTTTAAAGCCATCAAACACAAAAGCTACAGTAGTCCTGCCCCAAAACACTAGGGTGATTCTTCCTCTAAAACTGCTTTCTGAGCTAGTCAGTGAACCACAAAAGAAAATGTGCCTTTATTACAGTCACATCCCCAGAAAGAACACCCCTTAATTGAAGAGCTCCAAATCACTGTTGGAAGTTTCCAAAATCTAATCCTCCTTCAAAGGAGAAAGACTTTCCACTGGACAGATTATTTTTTAAAATATGCAAAAAAAATTCACAAATATGTTACATACTCGCAACAATTCTGAAAGAAGTTTCAGGCAATCTCTGTTATGAATTAATAGAGAAACAAGGAGAATTCAAAGAAATATGGGAAGAAATATGTGAAGTTTCTGTACCTTGCATGTTTCAAGGCACTTTAAAAATGTTTAATAATTAAATTTAACTGAATGGATTGAAGTGATGTAGAGCAAAGAAAGCAGATACAAGAAAACAACATATGAAGTGACAGCTGGTGAAGACATTAACTGGCAAAAACAAAAACAAAACCACACACACCTTGTGTTTAAATACAATGGACTGGGTAGACATTATGGTATAAACCTAAAGGACAGGCATTTATAAGTTTTTATTTCTAAAGTCAAAATCACCTTTTTATTATTTTTGCTTAACTATTTTGGGAAGATATACTTTCATCATTTTTAATGTTTGCTCTGATAAAACTAAATTTATGAATATACAATTTTAATTGTTTTCAGTGGAGACATTATTAAAATATGGATATAGTTGGCAAGGGGCTGAAAACAAAACATTCAACTTGCCTCTGATTTGAGATATTTGCAGTCACACCTCAAATTTGAACTACAACACACTAGGCACTCAAGTTATTTCCACCCCGGTCCCTGATTCAGAACCCTAGTACTGAGTTTGCAGCTGCAGATCCGGATGGGGCAGAAGCAGCCAGGGCACATTCCTAAGAAAACTGGCTTTAAGCCAGAAAAAAATCGTCTGAGTTCCAGACCTGACCCCTCTACAGCATGCCTCTTGACTTCTCAGTGCTCTAGGCAATACTGCAGGCAGTTTCCTCTATCAGAGGAACCATAGGGCCAAATCCCCTATTCCCAACCAGCCTGATGGTACTACAAATTCAACATGTCTCTACCCCCTAAAAACAGTTCCTCTTTCTAACTTTGGCAGACTTAGCCTCTGCTCAAACATCCTCCCTGAAGTCAAACTGGATTACACATATCCAGTAAGTTTCTAACTTTGCTCCATCTGACAACTCCACAATCTCTCTCTATTCCCTTCTCTCCACTCAAGAAGGTAACTCTGGTCCACGTAGCTGCCAAAATAATCTTCCTATTAAACAGGCATTACCACATTATTTTAGTGCCCCCCAATCTTCAGTGGTTCCCACGTGCTGAGAAGATAAAATACAAGCCCCTCTTTGCCATTTAAAGCTCTTCTAAATAAGGTTCCAACTTCTATTGCCAACCTCTTTACACATGCGCCTTTCCTAACTCCCCAACAGCAATAATTAGACATTATTTCAGGAATTTTTCACTTTAGCCAAACTGACATTCTTGCTATTCCTGCCACATTCATCTTCCATCTCTGCACCTTTGCCTGAAGCACACTTGGCTCCTCATTAGCTTCCTTCAAAACTCAGCCCAGTCATCATCTTCTTTATGAGGCCTTACCCCCTCAATGAACTACTTGCACTTAATTTTCATCTAACTCATGTGCACATGGTGTTGTTCTCCCGAACCTCTATCCCCCACAGAACATAAGCCTCTTGAGGTCAGGGGTTTTTATTTTTGTCTTTGTATTTACTATGTCTAGGAAGGTGCCTGGCACATAATTAGACCTTAATAAATGCCTGGTAGTTGATTGGTACTACTCTAAAAGACCTTACATTTTCCTACCTGGAATCTTTTGCCCTCACCAACCCCAACATTTTCAAAACCCTAGTTTACAAAAAATTTACCCATTCTTCAAGACTCAACTCAGATACCAGTTCGTCCATGAAGACTTTCCTAATTCTTTTTTCTTTTTTTAAGCAATCGGGGTTAAGTAACTTGCTCAAGGTTACACGGCCAGTTATTTCTGGGTGTGGTGCTGAGTATCTGAGCCCGGATTTGATCCAGGTCATCCCGACACTGGAGCCAGTGCTCTTACTCGCTGAGCCACCTTTTCCTAATTCTTAACAACTGAAAGTTATCTACCCTCCATCATTTTTTATCATTTTAAAACAATTTTTATCTATGCTTTCAATTGCATTTTATAAATATTGAATCTGATGGCCTTTGCTCAGGACTCTTGATCTCTTTGTACTTTCTGACTACTCCTTTCTTTACCCTGAATGATGAGCCTTGGCTCCCATGACATTCCTTTTTCACAGCTCTCTTCCCACCTATCTAACCTCTAAGTCTCACCTGCTAGATATTTGCCATACCTTACAGTCTAAGGGTATGTGTCCTATGTTCTGAGACCTCTTCTTTCTCTATACAAAGAAAGAATCACAGAAGCTGCTCTTGGATGAATGAACCACCTTTGTGATCTCTGAAAGATTATGGAGATTAGGAGACATCCTACAGGACTATAAAAGGGACAATATATCCTCATTTTCAAAAAAGAGGAAAGAAAAGTCTTTAAACCATAAGACAATAAGCCTGATTTTAATTTCTAGAAAAATTCTAAAAGGATGGTCAATGAACATCCAACAAAAGAAGCAGTGGTTACAAAAAGGCAACATGACTTCAGTAAATGGAAAGAATGACAGCCTCCCCCCCAAATCAAAAGTAAATGTAACACAATGATAAAGCTCAAACAGAACAGGGAGGAGAGAAGTCCATAGAGGTTATAAATTGCTCATCTTCAGATTTTTTTCACACCAATTGTGCTGATTTTTCCCTCTTCTCCAAAAGATATGACTTGTCATAAGGGATAGCTCTCTGGGTGCAGAAAAGGGAAGAATATAAATATAAGACATTATGGTGATATAAGAAACAGAAAACATCAATAAAAATGTGTTATGTTTTTTTTTTTAAAACGATCTGAAAAGTGATTTTGTAGGTTTTAAGATAGGAAAAAAAAAGGGAGGAAGGGAAGAAGAAACACAACAGGGAAGAAATAAGGGAGAGCTATTTTTTTCATAACTATGGTGTGCTAGGATAAGAATATACAGAGCCTTCCTATTCTGAAATTCTGTGAAAAGTCACAAGCTTTCTGGGCCTCTGTCCTCCCCCCCATATGTAATCTAGCAAATAACCTGTCTATGCCAAATTAAAGGAGTTATAACGATCAAATGAGGGAATATAGAATTCTTTAGTGAAATATCAGGTGGAAAAATCTAATTTTAATTTTTAACCTCAAGTATCCCCAGGGTTTATTTAGCACAGTACCGAGCATATAGTTAGGGTTTTAAAAAATGTTTGTCAACTATCTGAAGAAGAAAGATTACTGGCAATAAATTAATGTTTTAAAATTTTGAAGTAATAAAGGTAAATTAAGAAATCTATAACACAAAGAAGCTTAAGGCAAAACAAACAAATCTCATGAGTACTCAAAAATGTCTTTTATACTAGAGCGGGGAATTAGTCTAAATACTAAGTTGTTTTCTAATGATATTGATACATTTTAGAAAACAGTATTACTGCTTACTCAGTTGATATGTGTTCATTTCCCTGATTCAGCTCTGTAGCAACCGATGATCTGTAATGAGAAAGCTTCCTATTTTCCCTACTTCCTGTTTATACCTAAGAGCTCTGCTAAACTATCTAATGAATCAAAAGGAGTGTCCTCTAGTTCATATTAAAGCTGAGTTTCAGTGCCAACACTCATGTGCTTACTGCTGTATTAATATGTGACTCAGCATTGCCTCACTGAGTTTGTTCATCAGACTCTTTGTAAAGGGCACATGCAGTAGCACCCAAGAGTTCTGGGTGTGGCCCACTTTAGCTATCTGCATTCACATGGTATTTGGTATACTCTGGATGGCAATGCAGCAGACATTTTTTAAAGGAAATGTTCCTCAAATTTTTAAATTCTTCAACTGAGAGTCGGAAAGAGGAGGATGGCTGCCAAAGGGACCTCATTTCAGTTTGCTTTCTTCCCACTGAAATGGTGTGAGCGTAGAAAAAAGAAAAGATTGGAAAAGTGAGTCCTGCTTCATACCATCTGAGTCATCTGTGGCCTTTAGTTACTGAGCATATTTAATAGGCAAGGCTGACAATTCTTTTAAGAGACTGTGATTATGACCTTCTCAGAAGCTGCACAGGCCAGAGCTTAAGCATACAGAAATAATGAGGCAAAGCAAGTTGCACATACAGCTGACCAGACACAAAGTACTTGGTCCTTTTTTAGAAGCAGGCCCACCTGACCCTGTCTACAACCTCTCTGAGGCACTGTCATAGATAACCTGGGGAAAGGTTACACCTTCCATTCAAAGAACCCCCAAGTGAGGTTCCTCTTTCCCTGTTCTCCTTTACATCTCTCAGCCCCTGCAAGCCAAGTCATTATCATTTCACAGTGAAGTTGGTGTACATTCAGGACACACATATTTAATCACTTTGTACATAAGCAAGTGTTACATCATTAATAACCTATCGCTCAAAATGCTATTATATTACATTATGTTATGTTATATACAGTTCACATTCAACATATATAAAACTGAATTAAGCATTTTCCTCCCTAAATTTGTCTCCATTGCCCTCCCCCCCAAATTCCCTATTTTTGCAAATGATCCAAACATCCAACCAAGCTTGTAACCTTGAAATCATCTTTGACTCCTCCCCTCTTCCTCACACCATAAATCCCCACAAATAACAGTCACCAAATCCTGCCATTTCTACCTCTGAAGTTTCTCACACCTGGCTGATCTTTATTCTTCCTGCAATGGCTGTCTATTAGGCCCTTATCTGTGCTAACAGTTCCAAATCTTCCAGCACTGAGTATATCCCTTCCCACATCCATCTTGCACACTGTACCTAGGCAACCCTCCTAATCCTCCCACTATCATGTCACTCATCAATTCCAAACTCTTCAGTGGTTCCCTGCTGCCTACTAAAGAAAATTTAACTTCTGATTTCACCATTCAAGGTCCTGTAGTTTGCCTTCAACCTATCTGTTAGTTTTATCTCCAACTAATTCCTTTCCTGTGCCAACTAGACTACTAACCATCTCCTCTTAATACACCTTCTGCCATTTGTCCTTTGCTCGTATCTGAAATAAGACTCTCACATGCCCATTTGTTCTTTGCTGTTCCTCTAGCCCTTCAAGATAGCAGCACCTTCTCTTACCTCCCAGGATGAAAGCGACCTCTCACTCAAATATCTCATACAGACATGCCTAGAACACTTTCTTGCATTATTTCTTTGTCCTACCCCTTACCCTTGTCTTTTCTCCTTGAGAAAGGTCTATATGTCATTCATCTTTGTATCCCTTGTGATTAGTATAGGACACTGCATATATAGTATGCATGCATTTTTAGGTCAATGGAATCTGTTAAATACCTGTGATCAGTGTTTTGCTCTAAGCTAGAGAGGATAAATAAAAAATCATTTGGCTTAATAGACTACTCAAATTCTACCACTCAGTATATATTAATTCACACTTTCCCTGCATAAATTATCAATCAGATTATCTATGTACCACAGTGCTGATGCAACCCACAAGAAGGAAGTGGGGGTGGGGTGACACCACCACAGAGATGAATAAAAGAATAAAAAAATTCAGTCCTTGACCTCAAGGAGCTCATAATGTAATAAGAAAGATAAGATATGCACTCAAATAAAGTTTAATTGAACACACATTTATTAAGCAGTTACTATGTATACACACAACACTGATAGCCTTCAACTTTTCCAAACATTCTTTTCAAGTGTCATCCCTCCTCCACCCCAGAGGATACCTCACGCCTACTCAGCTGAGAAAATTGAGCCCATAAATAATGAGTTCCCTCTCATTCTTTCACATGTGAGAATCCCTCTACATTTTACCTCTTCTCTTCTTTGCATTAGTCTCTAGAGAAGATGAAGTGGCCCTTCTTGCCAAGGCAACTCTACCCTCTCCGTTTGTGTCCTTGATCACAGATCAATACCCCCCAATCCTAAATCTGCCTACTGGCTCCTTTTCACTTTCCAATCCCCTCTATAAAAATCAACAGGTCTCTCTCATCCTTTACCAAAAACATCACTTAACCATGTCAGTCCTTCAAATCAATCTCTCTTCCCTTTTACTGAAGAGCCCCTAGAAAGAAACAGCTATACTCCGTCTCTACTTTATCACCCCCATTGCAATCTGGCTTCTGACCACACACCCTGCTACTAAAACTGGTCTCTCAAATATTAACAAGAATCTTTTAACTACTTAAGGTGATAGCTTTTCCTTAGCCCTACTTGATCTGTGCCTGTTTCATTTTTGTTTATACCCATATTGTCACACACAATACTGTGGACATAAAGGATGCTTAAAAAATCTTTGCTGAATTGACGTGGTGGAGACAGAAAGCTAAAAAGATGGGGTGGCTACCTGGCATAGTGAATAGAACACAGGCCCTGGAGTCAGGAGGACCTGAGTTCTAATCCAGCCTCAGACACTTAACACTTATTAGTCATGTGACCTTGGTCAAGTCACAACCCCAACTGCCCTGCCTTCCCCCCCCCCCAAAAAAAAAGAAAGCTAAAAAGACATCAATACAACCATTCTTACTATGTGCCAGGCACTGTGCTAAGCATTGGGGATACAAAAAGTGGCAAAAGACAGTCCTGCCCTCTAGGAGCTTATAATCTAATGAGAGAAAGATAACATGCAAACAAATATATACAAAGCAAGCTATATATAAGATAAATAGGAAATACATAAAAGGGGGAGAATATTAGAATTAAGAGAAGGGTTAGAAAAGGTTTCCATGGGATTTTAGATTGGGGGAGGAGGAGTATCAGTACTTGGAGTGGAGGAGGGAATCAAGATATGTATTATTTTGTTCACTCTATCAAATACAGCCTCTCTAAATTAAAAAAAAAAAAAGATTAAGTGACAAGCTTTAAAATACAATTTTTTTTTGCTTTCAAGGAGAGATCCTTTCCTTTTCTATAAAATGCACTGTAAAACTCTACCAGAACTATACTGTACCAAAGTTTATAGGATCACATATAATTTTTAAATTACTGTTCTTTGTATATTGAAATGTTTGTGTTTGGTGATGATTAAGTTAATAATAAAATGAAAAATTAAAACTATATTGTATCTCTAATAGGTAAAGAAACATCTTAATTAAACGTCTAACTCAGTATCCTAATGTAATGAATTATTCAAGTCTTCTGAACTCTGAAATGACAATGTTACACTTAACTCTATGGGATATACAACAATCCCGTAGGGATTGGAATTTCCAGTCACAGAACTGGAAGTACCTTTAGCCTAAGCCCCCAGGAAGCATTTTCAAGCAAAATATTGATAACCACTTATATAACTGGTGACATAGGGAACATATCATTGCCACTGATTCTGGTGCTTCACCCTGTCTCCCCAAGATCCTTCTCCCTGCCTCCTTGATCCTTTTCCATTTAAGGATGGCATGTAGGGGAATTTTCTTGATCACTTTCCATCCCAGCTGGACTTCTATCATCTCTAAAATCTCTTCATTCTAAAAAATGCAATCAACTCCAAAACTCTTACCCCCTGGGTCAGTACTACATCATCAGCTTCTTTCTATGTGTGATCTCCCCTGTTGGACTGTGAATTCTTCAAGGGCAAGTACTGTCTCTGGTCTTTTTGTAGTTCCAGTGGTGAGAACAGTATTTGACACATAGTAGGTATTTAATAAACATATTTAATGACTGATCAACTCTGTCATCTTCACGATTAGCATTAACCATTATTTGTAACAAAAATAACCAATTTGCACACAGACTGTCCCCACAGCCTTCCAAAATAACAGGCACCAAAGGAATCCTATCACATACATACAACTTACTAAATTCAATTATATTTGCTAGGGGGAAAAACGATAAAGAAAATAACTATTTAAACACCAATCTCCATTCTACCCAATGAGCTTAAACCCTGAAGTGAACAGGATAAGGGGAAATGAATCCATTTGTTTCTTCAGTTGGTTTTAGTTCCTGCTGTCTGTGTGTGTGTGTGTGTGTTTGCGTGTCAGAGTGTGTGTGAGAGAGAATGAGAGACAGAGACAGAGAGAGAGACAGAGAGAGGGGGGGAGAGAGAGAGAAAAAGACAGAGAGAGACAGACAGACAGACAGACAGACAGAGACAGAGAGACAGACAGACAGACAGAGACAGAGAGAGAGACAGAGAGAGAGAGAGCATCTTCCCCACTGAGTGATTCTAAAATTTTCTCTTTGATATAACAATGGATAGTTTATTCATTCTGTTAAGGCTGATGGAGCTCATGAGGAAGGGAACTTAATGGTCCTTTCTAGAAATCCTGGTCATGTTGACGGCCTGACTCTTCATCATTCTCTTTGACTTCCTTATATCATTTCTTGCCTCATGATGAAAAAAGGAAGATGGAAAAAGTCATATAGTGGTGTGATCACTCTCTAATAAAATTAAAGTATTTATCTTTCCCTAATCATCCAAGTTCTTAAGTCTTTGTCTATCTTTTCTTTTATTTAAGTAAAAATTCCTGGAGCCTCCTCTTCCCAAATCAACAACTTCACTGGAGGTTTGACAAATAAAACTTACATCTAATGTTTCCATAACAACCATCTCTGACCCATCTGGCTCTCTGATATTGACTGCCTTCTTTTAAAAATACTCTTCAAGCTCTAAAGGCTTTAAAGTACTGCACTGTATTTTACAGATGATTTTACTTTTTAAGGGTACTTTTGACTACACAGGATTTTCTCCTAACAAAATGACTCTGAAACCTGACCAACATATTTCAACCCCCATGAAATACAGGAATAATTATTCCTATTTTTCAACCTAAAGCCCAGAAACACCATCCTAGCTGTTTGACTCTCACTGGGTTACATAGCTAAAATTCAAATTCAACTCTCCTGACTCCAAATCTAGTCAGGGCTTTTTACTATATATACAGCTGCTTCATAAAGTAAAAGGGCTCTCTGCTTAAGTATTTACAAACTGAAAGTTCCAATAGAGGTAGAAAGCATCTCTCTTGCCCTCCTATGCCCCATAGGAATAGTAGCAAAAAAAAAAAAAAATCCTATAAATTTAAAAAGTTCTTTCCTTTTTTGCTGGTTTTTTGTTAAAAACTGGTCTTTCAAGTGCAAAACTATTTCAAATTTGATGCCTCTGAATTGGTCTGCTGTCCTTGACAAACTTCTTTACTCTGGTTATTTGAACTTTTAAAAATAACCACTGAGGAAAAATACACCTTTTATGGTCATAACATCTCCCAAATTACATGACCAAATCCTGTCCCAAACCTGCATTTTTAGCTCTCTAGGATTTAGAATCATAGAAAAAAAAATTTTTTAACTAGAAAGGTCTTACAGACCAGATCATAGTCAAATCTCATTTTCAAGATGAAGAAATAGAAACTCCAAGAAATTACCTCAATCAGTGTTTGGTGAAACAGGATAATAATCCTGGCTCTGCTAGCTCTTAGTCTAGAACTCTTTCTTTTACCATTGTACTTAATGCCACTTCCGGAAACAAATTAAATTCAGGGATTAAATAAACTTCAAGAGAGTCCCAAAAAATGAGGTCCTACACAAAATAATGTCCAAATTCCTCACCCTTCTCTTAGCCAGTAGTGACATAGTTCTCTATTTTGTTTCTATGACTTAATAGTCTTTTACATTGTAGAATGTGACATTTCATTTATTCAATCAACATACATTAAACTACTGGCAAAACCCTAACTCCCCAGAGGACCCTAACAAAATACAATGAGATGGCTTCCTGGCAATCAACCTAATTTCTTTACAACCTGGTAAAAGCTGCTTTGTGTGATATATGAGTAGAAATAGGGAACTGGGGGCAGCTAGGTGGCAAAGTGAATAGAGCACTGGCCCTAGAGTCAAGATGACCTGAGTTCAAATCCGGCCTCAAGACACTTCTCTCACACACACACACACACGCACACACACTCAACCCCAATTGCCCTACCTTCCCCCTCCAAAAAAAGGCAAAAAACAAAAATAAATAAATAAGAAGTAGGAAACTGCTAGCCACCTCAAGCCTGGCCTATTATAGCAGCTTTCTGGGGGGGAGTCCTCCTGCCTCAAGTCTTTCCCCAGTCCAGTCCAGCCTCTACTCAGCTGTCAAACTGATCTTCCTAAAGTGCAGCTTCGTCCATGTTTACCCCTTTATTCAATAAACTCCAGTGGCTCCCCATTATCTCCAGGATTAAATATTAAATCATATCTGATGTTGAAAGCCTTTCATAATCTGGTCACAATTTGGCCTCCTGCCTTTCGAGTCAAGTCAAGATATCATACTCTTCAAAAATGAAGGACAAACAACAGTAATTGACTACTGGCTAACACAGCAACTCCAAAGCATCAGCCTCCACAGTTCCAACAGGCTCCTACTCGCCTGTCCAGCCTCTTTTCATACTACTTCTCTTCACATACTGAAAAGTTCCAACAAACTAGATGCTATTAGTTTGATCTGTATATTCTCACAGTCTTCCCCGTGTCTAGAACACATTGGCTCCTTACCTCTCCCTGTCAAAATCCTTCTCTTCAAAGCCTAAATCAAGAGGAACCTCCTTATGAAATGGAAAACTATTGTGCTATAAGAAATAATGAGCAAGTGGATTTCAGAAGGACTTACATGAACTGATGCCGAGTGAAGTGAGCAGAAGCAGAACATTGTACATAGTAACAGCAACACTGTGCGATGACCAACTTTAATAGACTTAGCCCTTCTCAGCAATACAATGATCTAAGACAATTCCAAAAGACTCATGATAGAAAATGCTATCAACATCCAGATAAAGAACTATGGAGTCTGAATGCAGATCAAAGTATACTTTTTTGACTTTTTTTGTTGTTTTTTCTTCCTTATGGTTTTTCCCTTTTGCTCTGATTCTTTTTTCACAACATGATTAATGTGGAAATATGTTTAACATGTACCCGTGTTTCCCCGATAATAAGACACTGTCTTATTATTTTTTTGGACAGAAAAACACCAGACGGCTTATTTTCAGGGGAGGGCTTATTTTAATGAACATTGACAGCAATTTTAATAAACAGGTAAATGTGAACAAAAAAATGTACCAGCAAGCAAATCACTGGGGAAGAACAGGATGACGCGCTCACTGCTGCAGCTCTGATTGGATGCAGCTCAGAGCGCGGTGTGCGTTTCACGTGGGGGGGAACGGTGCATACAGAGGGTACCGTAATGTAGCGTGTAGCGCAGGGGATCACCTTCACTACAGTAGCAATCTCAATAGGGCTTATTTTCGGGGGAGGGCTTATTTTAGAGGAATCTTACACAGTAAGGGGAGGGCTTATTTTCGGGATAGGTCTTATTATCAGGGAAACACAGTATTACCTTAAAAGAGGAACCTCCTCCATTAAGGTTTCCTTGATCTCTTCACCCTTATCTAATGAATGTGATCACTAATATCTGGCCCTTTTAAAAATTTCCTATAATACTTCATCTGGCTCTCTCTTCTCCTTTAGTCATCTTATTGAGTTCTCAGTCTATATTATTTGTGTACAAACTGTATCTCCTTATTAAACTGTATATTCTTAATGGCAGAGATTGTATTGTTATTCAATTTTGTTAAAACTTTTGCAAATAAATGATGCTTAATAAATATCTATGGAAGGAATTAAAATAAAGAAATTATTAACTGGATATGACAGTACTATAATACGAAAAGAAGGCATCAAATATGACTGTTAGGGAAATGTCACAGAATCATAGAACATCAGGGTTGGAAGGAACTTTAGTGGCTATATAGTCTAATTATACCAGAAAAACGTTCCCCTGTACAACTTTGTACAAAGATACTAGCTTTAAGTCTATAATCTTATAACTTGCTCTATTAGACTCCAAAACAGATAATTTCAAAATAATATTTACCAAAACTAGTTTATCCATTCAATGGAGATTTATTAAGCACATATGGCATTTAGCATATAAAGACTGGGGGAAAAACAGTCCTGGCCCTCAGGTATTTTCTGTTCCACTGTGGGAGAAGTACATGGGGTGGGGGGATGATCAGCATAGGGTTCATGAAATAGCTGGCACTCCCACTGAATCCTGAAAGAAGCTATGGATCCTAAGGCAGGTGAGAAGGGAATACATTTCAGGCATAATATCGTAGATGAAAAATAAATACATGCAAAATAGAATAGATCATTCAAAACAGGATCAAATGCAAAAAAAGAGATTTGTATTACAAAAGAGATCCAGTATTACAAAACACTGAGGAATGGAACACATTGTTTAATTTTATAAATAGCACTGACCAAAAAAAGGAGTCTCATACCTTATACTACAATTAAGTCCAAGTGGCTGAATAATTTCGTAATTTTTCACTGAAACCATACTCTCAGTTCTGAAGGAAAAAAATTGTATTTTCTTCCTGTTTCATGTACTTTGAATACTATAGTACTGCATAGTAAGTACCTAATAATAAAGGTTTATTTAATTAAATGTCTCTAATCCAGTGACAGCTTGCCTGCCTCTACACCCTCCTGTAGTTTTCCTATATTCGAGCATTCTAAGAAGTTCAGGAATGTCCTTATAAATACATGCTACTTGCAATATCACAGAGCTGTTCTATTCTAGTGGACGTCTAAAAATCCTTTAAAAGACTTCATAATTCCCTAATCCTCCAAACTACCTATCTCAGAAATACAAAGGCATAGGCATGTAAAAATGATCCAAAAAAGGTTAACTAAATGGCTTAACTAGCATGAAGTATAATCTCAAATGTCCCTATCTGAACTTGTCTAATTTTTGTGTGTATGTAAGTAGGTAAGAGTCTACATTTATTATATAAGAAGAAAGTTTTAATCACTGTATGCACAAAATGCTTATTTTATTTGTTTATAAAGCTAAGAATAGTTAAATCTCTGCAATAACATTCTGTAGATTTATTAATCCATGAATATATAGACCTACTTATTGAGTTAATTCAAACAATTTCCATTATCTTTTACACTGAATTTTGTAGTAATACCTTTTAACAAAACTCATTTGCTTAAAGGTCACAAATATGTATGATATTCTAAACTAATCAGGTAAATTACAAGATGAACCTTCTTTGAAAACATCAATGAAAAAGTTCCTAATTTAGTAATATATTCAATTACAATCTCCACCAAAAGAAGATTAAAGGAAGAAAATAACCATTTTGAACAGCTGAAGAAGGTATGATTTCAATGGCAAATCATCAACATATTTAGCATTTATAACAGTCTATGTTCTAACATGACCAGATAACTACAGGTTAAAAAAAAAAACACTCAAGAAAACAGTTTAATTACTCCATTAAATTGGTTTCATTCTAAATAGTAACTACCACAACCAATCTGTACAGCAAAACAACCATAACATGTGCAAGTCTTTCAGATATTTACTAAACTCTAGTACTCTACAAAGACAACTGTGCTAGGCACTGAGGGAAGGCACCTTGAGTGGGGTAGAGTAGCATTTCAAATAGAATCCCCAATCTTATGGAGCTTACAAGCTAATGTAAGAGCTCAATCTCTACCTTCAATATCCAAAATATGATGCTTAACACATGAGCAGCAACTCAGGAGAAAAAAGGAAAATCTTCATCAGTCAGTAACAGATAAGTGCATAAATAGCTTCCAAAGTAATTACAAAGCAAACAAGAAAATTAGGTTTTCAGAAAAGAGAGATTTTCTATCTTGTTGGTATTTACTGGAACAAAAGAAAATTAATCCCACAGCAATATGTCCAACTTGACTGCTCAATACCACAAGACATGCTGTATCATGTTAAGACTGTATCTTTAAATACAACGACCAAAAGAGAAATAGCCAAAACCAAGTAAGCTATCATAGGAGAATTTAAAATTAACTGAATCTAGATTAGATTTGCTTAGTCTTCTAAATTATTACTTACATTTAAAAAATAAGATAAATCATATATTAAAAATTTGTACCAATTTATTTAATAAGACTAAAACAAACTTCCATCTTCTAACAAGACTACAAAACATTCATAATTGGATAATATAGCTCACTAATTTGGGAGGAAAAGTGATCTTGTAAATAAAAACTGATTATACAGAATCAGTAACTACGATCTTCAAAGAAAGAATAAGTTTTTCACTTTTCATTAAAATAATCAAAGAAAGCTGATGCTATGAAGCAGAAAGTTTTGTCTAGGGTTCATTAATTTCTTTTCTTTTATATTTTGATAATCATATTTCAGTCATCCTTTGTAATTCTATTTCATTTAATTTATATACTTAAAAAACTGAGTCTGAGAAGGGCTTCACCAGACTCCTAACAGGATCCATGCCATAATTTAAGAACGTCTAAAAGATCCTGTAAATGAAAGTTGAAAAAAACTGAAATTATCCTTTTTTCTCATTAAAAAAACTGAGCATAGCCTTGTAATATCACATGAATACCTTGATATAAAATAATGGGCAATATATAAACCTTTAGACAAAGGGCAACTCTAAACTTTTATTTTCTTCCTATTTGCATTATAACTCTTTAATCGTTATTTGTTGTTGCTGTTCATTCCTTTCAGTCTGACTTTTCATGACCCCATTTGGGAGTTTTCTTGGCAGAGATAACTGAAATGGTTTGACACTGCCTTCTCCAGGTCATTTTACAAATGAGGAAACTGAGGCAAACAGAATTAAGTAACTTGCCCAGAATCACATAGCTCGTAAATATCTGAGGTCAGCTTTGAACGCAGAAAGATAAGTCTTCCTCACTCCAGGCCTGGAGTTCTATCACCTGTGCCACCTAGCTGCCAAGCATTATTTAGGGAGTTTTTAATTTGGTATCTGCCCTGGAACACATTTGGGCACTTGAGTATGAAGTAAAACCTCATTTATCCAGCAATGTCAGAAATGTATATATCACACAAATTAATTCTCCAATGTCCTTGTAAGCACTAAAACATGTTTTATTATAATTCTCTTGCCCAGAAAGCTTTCTAATTTCATACATTGCTTCTTGGTACTCTGGATCATCATTACAAGTGTCAAGGAATCCAATGGAACTCATTTTCCTCAAATTAAGGACAAAGTTGGACTAGTTGAACCATGAGACATCATGTTGAAGTAGAAAAGTTATGGTATCTCATTACAGATCCTTGATTCAAATGAAGCTTTGCTAATTATTCCTATCTCATGTGGCTTTAGAGAAGTCATTCTTCTCTGAATCTTAGTTTCTTTATGTATAAAATTAGGAAGTTGGGCTAGACTTAGATTTAGGAACTGAGAAAGGGTTTGAAGGATAGGTTGGATCTTGGACAGGCACAGAGAATAGAAGGCATTCAAAATAGGGAATACAGCACAGAGGCTGAAAAGAGCCTCAAAGAAGAGGGTATGTTAAGATACACCAAGAAATAAGGCACAAAAAGACAAGGTGGCATCAAACTGTAGGAAGCTTGAAAGATAAATCAGAGCTAGAAGGCACCTCAGAGACTGTTTCCAGTCTCTTCATTTTACAAATGAGGAAACTGAGGCTGAAAGGTTAAATTATTTGCCCCAGGTCATATAGCTGGTGTCTAAGGCAAGACAAGAACCCAATTCTCGACTCCAAGCTGAAGGTGCTATCTACTGCACCATCTAGCTGTCTCCAAACCAGTTATCACATTCCTTTGAATTTTGCTGGGATTTCTAGCAAGAAGAATACAACAGTGACCTCTACTCCTTGATTTCACTATCAATATTCTACCCCAGGCACATCCTGAGACTTCCCAGCTGCATTATCCCCATTCCCCAACCCTATCAGAGAAAAAAAAAAGTAGCTCCTCTTCACAAAAATATTAGGAAAATCTGAAATAAAAAGCAAAGCTGGGAGTTCCTGCAATAGGAAGAAAATTCACGACTTAGTGTTAACCTAGATAGAACAGAGAAGGAGAAAAAATGTTAAGGATGAATCTAAACTTTCTAGACTAAGGGATTTTTTTTTTTTTGGAGGGGGAGAGGAAGGGGAAATGTATCAATAATGTGGGATTAGGTAGGGAAACCAATTTAGGGGCAGAGAAAGCTTTTGGTTTTGATGTTTGACATGACAAGTACAGCCAAGGAGCAACAGCCTATATATAGTTAGCTGGAAATATAGACTTGGAACACAGGTGAGAGGTCATAGACACAGACATAATGAGGAGACTTTAACATACAAGTAACAAGAATAAAGGAGCTTTTAAAATGGGAAAAAGAGACAGGAAAAAGCCTTGCATAAAAACCATAGGCTGGTAGTAGAACTAACAGTTCTCAAAATGGAGCCCCTGAGACCCTTCCATGGGATCCCATATGTCAAAACTAAGTGATACCAAAACATACTAATATTAAGACATAGTATTCCACAGTACCATTAAGGCATTTCGAAATTTCACTAAGTAATATTAAGACATTTTAATTTTTAATCAAGTTATAGAAGCCACATAAACAAAAGTTCTTGGGAGAAGTGGGGTGGGTGTCATCAATTTCTAAGAGTGATAAGAGGTCCTGGGACCAAAAATTTTGAGCACCACTGGTCTAGGGGATGAGGAAGCATAAGAATCAACAAAATTTTTAAAAATGGAATGTTCAGATAAGTAGGTGATTAAGGAAAAGTATAATGACATAGAAGCCGAGAAAAAAAAGTTTCACAAGGGATGAAAATGCTATTAAATGCTACAGAGACAAGGAGGGTAAAAACAACTAAGATGAACTTTGTCCAGAGTTGTTCTCCTTACATATCCTTACTCACTTTTTTTTTCCTAGTCCCAACGATCACATTATTTACACAGCAGTAAATAAATGTTTGATGAATTAGTAAATTGATGACACTGGAGAGAATGGTTTCAGTACAGTATTATGGGCAGAAGACAAGGAGACCTGTGGCCATAATAAGTTTCTTATGTAATAAATGGGGAAAATACCCTTAAATTATTAAGAAGGTACTGAGAAGTGAAATTTCACATTTAAATCTTGAAGAGTAGAAGTTCAAGATGACTGTATTAGGCAATAATTATTCTAAGACTTTTTGTAAATTGCTAGGCTTTATCAGTATAATATCCAACCAATGAAATTTCTAAATTCACTTTTTGAACCTTTTAATACATTTTAATACTTAGAACAGTTTAGGTAGTGCTTAACAACAGTGTATAAACCCAAATTTCACATTAAAATATCTCTTATTCTATGCGATTTCTTTGAATCACTGGGCCTTCATAATAGCAAGGTGATCCTTTTACACCTCCTTAATCAATTCACTGTCCCACTCACCACAGCACCTTTTCATCACTCATCAAAATCTCCCATGGCATTCCCTCACCCAAACCTCTCAGGTAAGAATCCTCCCTCCTATTTCAATGAAAAAATGGACAGTTTCCTCTTCTCATTTCACATTTCCCAGAATGCCTTCTGCCACTATCTCTCCCTTCACCTGTCTCACGTGATGAAGTAGCCTTTCTGGCCAAGGCTAATTCTCTCTATATGGACAAGTGATCCTATTCTATTCAATCTCTCCAGAAAATTGTCCTTTCTATGATCACCACTCTCATTAAGCTTCCATCTCTCCCAGTCTACTGGCTGCTTCCCTATAGCCTACAAATACACCCAGGTCACCCCACCACCTAAAAAACTCTCATTTGATCAGTCTATCCCTCCTAGCAATCTTCTTTTATCTCTCCTCCTTTTCCTGGCTAAGTTTCTAGAGAAAGTAGTCAGTACATACACTTCCTTTCCTTTCACTCTCTTAGCTTTCTGCAGCTTTTTCCAAAGTTGCCAAAGATCTCTTAATTTTCAAATCTAATGGTTTTTCTCTCTCCTCACCCTTCTTGACCTCTCTGCAGCCCCTGATATTATCACCTTCTTCTCTTTACTCTCTTCTAACCAATGTCTCCCCCAGGTGAATGTAAGCTCCCTGAGAGTAGGGGTTGTCTTCCTTTTCTATTTCTATCCCCACAGAGCTCTGAATCTAGAAAACACTTAATAAATGATTCATTCATTCACTCTAAGTTTTCTATGACACTGCTCCAAATCCTTCTATCTGTCTGACCACTCCTTTACAGTCTTCCTCAATGGATCTTTAAGCATCTTAAAGGCTGGGTTAGGAAATTCACCTTCAACTATTTGTTCCCTGCCCTAAAGGCAAAGTCTGAGGGAGACATACTTATGGCAAAGTGACAGTGTTGATTTTTTTTTTTTTTTGCTTTTTGGAGGGGGGAAGGTAGGACAATTGAGGTTAAATGACTTGTCCAAGGTCACACAACTATTAAGTGTTAAGTGTCTGAGACCAGATTTGAATTCAGGTCCTCCTGACTCCAGGGCCAATGCTCCACTCACTGTACCACCCAGCTGCCCAGTGTGTTCATTTTCCTGATAGCATCAATCTCTCGTACTCATTAACAAGTTGTTTCTTATGCTCACAATCACTGTAAAGAGGTTTATGTATACATCAAGCTCTACAACAGTCTTGTGGGAGAAGCTACAAGTACCACCTCCTTCAAGTTCTCTTCTCTCTAGGTTTCCATGGCCTCACTCTCACCTGGTTCTCCTCCTACCAGTCTGACCAATCCTTCTGTCATCTTTGCTGGAGCTTCATCCAGGGTATAAGCCCAGTCCTGGCTCTCCTCTCTTCATTCCATGCTAGTTCACTTGATCTCATCAGCTCCCATGGCTTCAGCAATTATCTCTCAGATCTTTGTACATCTCTTCTGACCTCCATTCTTGAGTTTTCTAATGTCTACTTGATATCTTGAACCGAATTTCATAAACACCTTAAATTGAACATGTCAAAAAATGAACTGGTTATCTCCACACTTCCCCCCTTCTTAACCTCTCTATTATTGTCTCCAGTACCACTCTCCTCCCTGTACTCTCATCACCTCACCCCTGAACTAGTCGGTGAGGTGTTCTAGTTGGCCTCCTTGCCTCAAGTTTCTCCCCACTCCAGTTCATTCTCCATTCAGCTGTCAAAGTGAACTTCTAACTAAAGCAAAGGTCTGACCATGTCACCCCACAACCATTAAATCAATTCCAGTGGCTTTCAATTACCTCCAGAATCAAATAGAAAATGCTCCATCTGGCTTTTAAAGCCCTTCATTACCTGGCCCTATCCTACCTTTCCAGGATTCTTAAGAGTTTACTGACTTCCATGTTGCTGTGACACAGTAACACTCAATCTCCAGACTCTAGGCACTTCCACTGGCTGTCGCCCATCACTGGAACTCTCTCCCTCTTCCTCTCCACCTCCTTAGCTTCCCTCAAGTCCCAGCTAAAATCCTACCTTCTACAAGAAGCCTTTCCCAATCCCTCTTAACACCAGTGCCTTCCCTTTAGACTGGAAGTTCCTTGAAATCGGAGGTTAAGTTTAAGGATTTGTCTTTGGCATGGGTTTGGGGGTATTTGGGGGGGGGGGGCGTGTCTTTATTTGTATCCTCAGCACATGGCACAGTGCCTGACACAGTAGGCGATTAGATGCTTGCTGACTCCTATGAAAAATACAACTAGTTTATGAACCATGCACATTTTTAGAGTTCAAAAGGAAATCACTGATGCAAAAATTTTAAAACAAAATATCATAAAACTGACAAAGAAGGAGAAATTAAATACAGATTCTTGCAATCTAAAATGCCATTGTGGCCAAGCTTCAAATCCTATGCTACCCTGTTCAATGATATGAGATGGTGTCATTGCAGCATGTGAGCGTGTGTGTGTGTGAGAGAGAGAGAAAATAAACTGCACAAAGGATTATACACATCAAACCTTTCTCTATGATGTACTTGACTAAGGTTTATTTGATGCACGAATTATTCCAGATCTCATCAATATTAACTTTCCTATCAATAATGTGGCTTTCCAATACAAAAGACTTATTATGACACAAAAAATTTCCTATTTTTCCCTCTACTGTGTGACTCACCACTCCTAGACTAATCTAAGTTCCCTTTAAGCATTCTACGAAATTATTCCACCCCCTTCACTTAAGAAGCTGAGAGAAAACCTGTGTTTTAAAAGACTCCTAAATTACAAATATGTTTCATTAAATTCAGCTACTTTAAAATAGAAGTAAAATTCAATTTAGGGTTAGGTTAATGTTGCATTTTAAAAGGCAAATTCTTAAGCCACCTCAGAAAAGTAATGCCGCATTTTCAAAACTGCTGCATTCTAAAAGAATAAGCTTTTGTTTAATGAAAGTAACAAAATCTTTCTTGCAGTCCTGTTTTTTTTTTCTCCATTTCCTCAAAATTCAGTTGGTAACTGTGTATTTCAAAACATCTGTCCTTCAAAATAAAGTTCAGTTTATCTCAATTAAAAATCATCCAGTAAAAATATACCATGGGAAGTGCCAGGCACTGGGTATATAAAATCAAAAATCAGTTCCCTTCTCCTTCCACCTCAAAGAGATTACATTCTAGCCTATCTATTAACTGTAACTAGTAGCTTCAATCCCATTTCCTCCTTCCTTTCTAGACAAAATTCATTCAAGTCCATTCAGAATATGTTACAGAATATTACCAAGAATAACTTGCAAAGCACAACCAGCATAAAATTAAAGAAAAAAATAGATACAAGCTACAGAAGAGGTGCCAGGTTTAGACAAGAATGAGAAGAGGGGGATGAGGTTATTCCTTACAGGGTCAACCTGAGTGTTGCCGGACTAGCTAGGTACCAATAAAGGAGGTAGGAGGGCTTACAAGTCATTAAGTAGAATCCATAATTCTATAATTTATGTAAAGACTTCAACAAGAACCACAGAACATAAGAAAGCAAGGATGGGTTTCCATATGTGCTACACTGATGAGACTGCAGGAATGAAGTAATTACTAGGATACTGGGACATCACTCATTCATTATTTTAGATTATCCAGGAATCCACTCCTAAAGGCTATGCATTCGAATCTCAATTCTGCCACTTAATACACTGTGTCCTTAAACAAAGTCGAAACCTCTATAGGCTTCAGTTTCCTCATCAGTAAAATCATGGGGTTGCCTACAGGATGTCTACAAAATCCTTTGCAATTTTAAATCCACGAATCTAGGACTATCAGTTTCCTGAGACAAGAAGACATTAACTCAAGGTTACCCTTAACAACCAAAATACAGCAGCATTTTAATGATCTTAATGACTCCCATAATTATTACTAAATGATAAGCAACAACCATGCCACACAGACACAAGGACAACATTCATGCCACACAGACACTTTTCCTTTGGCATCCGGCGAATAGAGGTTGGACTTGTGGTTTCGTGATTATAGGAACACAAAGATAAATAAACAACTTTTACCAGTGTCGATCAGCATCTTCTCTGCAACTTAGATTCTTTGAGAGTTACCTCAAATACTGAGAGAGAAGTTAATTAGCTTGCCCAGGGTCACACACCCCATATGAGCCAGAGGCCAGCCTTGCAGCTAGGTCCTCTTGACCAGGTCCACATCTCACAATGCCTCTCCTATAGAAAAATGAAGAAGTCTATTGCTTTAAGGTTTCTACAGGTATCTTTTTCATTACAGCCTGAATACTGACTCTTTCCTGAAACATGGGTTCTTTTAACTCAGAGACATTTAATTATCTCTTTTTTTTGTTTGTTTATAAACAAAGTGTGCAGGCAATACTTTTTTCCTTTAAAAGTATACTATTTATAGAATGCTAATCTGGTATGGGTTAGGTCTCTCTACCAGTTTTTACTTTACCAGTAAGTTAAGTTCAACTCATTACAAGTCAAAGACATAACCAAGAAATAGATAAATATTACTATACTCTACTTCTAAAAATTTAAAATGACCACGCTCATATTCCAAAGAGAAACATAATAGCATTTCACCTAAAAAGACAAACAATTCCCAATCACTTTCCTTTACATAATCTTTCTAAATAGGACTTCTAAAAGGGCACAGATTTCTGGTATTATTTTACAGAATTAGAAAAGCAAAATTATAGGCATCCTATAAAGATTTTATACCAATCAGTATACATACTGAAAATATGAACACTGAAATTACCTCTGCTTTTCTAAAGGGAGTAGGACTTAATGTTATTTTCAGCAACAACTAAAAGGTGGCCAAGTAACCAGAGTGAAGTATCTCACATCTCTTCTTTGAGATGAGAGGTTCACAGGAGAACACTGTTACACAGTAACAGCAACACTGTGTGATCAACTTTGATAGAATTGGTTCTTCTGAGCAATACATCGATCCAAGACAGTTCCAAAGGACTCATGATGAAAAATACTATTCACATCCAGAGAAAGACCTATGGAGTTTAAATGCAGATTGAAGCATATTATTTTTGCTTTTTTGTTGTTTTCTATTTTCTTCTGATTCTTCTTTCACAATATGACTAATGTAGAAATATGTTTAATGTCATTGTACATGTACAGTCCATATCAGATGGCTTGCTGTCTTGGGGAGGAGACAGGAGAGGGAGGGAAAAAAATTTAGAACTCAAAATCTGATAAAAGTGAATTATGAAAACTAAAATTAAATAAATTTATGAAAACATGAAATTTAAAAAAGAGATGAGAGGTTCAGAAACCTTGAATCATATAAATATGAATATACTGAACTACTTCTACTTTGATGGAGCCTAGAGGGAACTATAACATCCCCAATGATTTTTGCCTTTATATGGAATCAGGGGGATTAAATGCTATTTAATCTTGAGATCTTGTACATTTTGCTTAAATGATGCAGCACTTTTATTCACTACTGATTGTTTAATATGATTTCACAAAGGTAGAGTCACAGTTCCTTATGCATGAATGGCGTCCATGCTAAAGAGCACCTTAACAGTGAAACAATCACCCTGTGCTCTGCCCTACACCCCAACCCACCCACCCCACCACCTACCTGGGAAAACAAGGAAACAAATTATTTTGGCAAAAATGTAAGGCCTCAACCTTTTTAAGAAATTACTATTCAACTTCAACTTTTTTAGGAACTCTGTTCATAACCTTAACAAAAATCAGTAAAAGACAAACTAAAAAATTAGCACTGCCATTATCAGGAGAATAAAAAACACATTCAAGATTCATTTTTAGTTATAGTCAACTGAAACATAATGAAATTAAAATAAAACTTTAAGCAAATACATATTCAAGTAGTATTAACTTTAATGTGTATGTGATAAGGTTTCATTCTGAAAAGTTCTGGAGTAGAATGGAGTAGTGGATAAAGTCAATAAGACCTCCATTCAAATCCTGCCTTTAGTAATTTGTAGCAAGTGATCTTGGTTGGGCAAGACATTTAACTTCTATGAGACTGAGACAACTTTCTAGAACTAACCTACTAATTCAAGCAGGTTGGTGGAAGAAGTTTAAAATCACAGATCCTAAGAGTATTTGGTAATATTTTAAAGGTAAATCCATATAAAGTTACAATAAATACATGCAAAGAACTTTCACATATCCAAATGAACAAATTATTTATCATGAGGTCTCCCTGTCCCCATCAGTCTTTGAGCCTCTCTAGATGACTACTATCTGGGTCCAGTTGCACCAGAGATAGTTTGTGAGGTTCCCTTACATTTCTAGAATTCTATTAAGTAACTACTGTTCACAGAGCACTATGCTAAAAACACTTGGAAAGATACAAAGTTTACATAAATAAGACAGGGTCCCTGTCTTCATTATCCTTACAATCTAGAAGGGGAAAAGTACATTGGAAAGGTACAAAACAAAGTACTCCCTGGAAATGGAGAAGGAAGGTATTTGAATTTTAATTAAAAGATGGATAGAAATTTAAGTTAAAGAAGGGGAAGAAGATCTTCTAGAACAGGGAACAGTATGTGCAAATACATGGAAAGGGGAAAACTTAAAAGACACAGTCATAAAATTGGGAATCCAATCTGACCAGAGCTCAGCAAATGTGGAGGGAATGATGTAGATGTCCACAAGTTCTTTGAGGCTGGAGCTTGTTTCATTTTTGTCTTTGGGTACTCAGTGCTAGAACATATGGTAAGAGGTTGGTAAATGATTTTTAAATGAATGCACAAATGAGGTTGTAAAGACAAGATGGTGACACATATTCAAGGCCTTGAACAACAGTCTGCAGGCAAGAGGTAGCCACCAAAGGCTTCTGAAGAGAACAGTGACACAACCAGATTTATACCTGAGAAAGGTTAGTCTAGGAGTGAAACAAAGGACATACAGGAGGTAAGAAATAAATGAAGACTGCTGGAAAGCCTAAGAATGAGGGTCTGCACCAAAGTGGTGGCAATAAGGGGACAATATAGATGACATTAGTAAACAATTGGATGTGAGACATGAGAAAGAGAGATTGCACCCAAGTTTACAAACATTGGAAACTGGATCAATGGCAGTGCCACCAACCAAATTAGAAGGCAGATTTATGGAGAAAGATGGAACCACCATCCTCCCAGTGGTAACGGCTCTAGAATATGCTCCCTTTTCTCCTTTGACACTTCCATCACCCTGGTACAAGCCCTCCTCACCTTGCAACAAGCTGCTGGGGGGTCAGCCTGCCTCAAGTCTCTCCTCACTCCAATCCATCTTCCATTCAGTCACTCAAGTGATTTTCCTGAAGCTCATGTCCAATCATGTCACCCCCAGCCCCTGCAGTGGCTACCTATCACCTCCAGGATCAAACACAAAATCCTCTGTTTGGCAGAGTCCTAACCTGGACTTCTACTTTTCCAGTTTTCTTACACCCTACCCCCCCACTACACCTCATTTGTCCAGTGACATCATTCTCCTGGCTGTTCCATGAACAAAACACTCCATCTCTCAGCTCCAAGTATTTTTTCTGACTGTCCCCCAATGCCTGGAATGTTCTCCTTCCTCCTCCTCTCTGACTCCTGGCTTCTTTCAAATCCCTGCTAAAATTCTACCTTCTACAGGAAGCCTTTCTCAATCCTTGATTCTAGGGCCTTCCCTCTGTTAATTATTTCCTATTTATCCTGAATATTGCTTATCTGTACATAGTTGTTTTCATGTTGTTTCCCCCATTAGACTGTGAGCCCCTTAAAGGGCAGGGACTGTTTTCTGCCCTTTTTTATATCCCTAGCAGTTAGCACAATGCCTAGCACTTAGTAGGCACTTAATAAATAAACCTACTGACTATGCTAATATTTAGAGAACTAAAGGAACATGCATTTAGAGCTAGAAGAGATCTTAAAAATCAACTATCCCAATGTTGTCATTCTTAGATGAGGAAACTGAGGCCCAGTGAGGTTAAATGACTTTGTACAAGATGATATCACTAGCAAGTGAGAGCCATAAGTGCTCAGCCTGAATTTTCAAAATATACCTTCAAAGAATTTTCCATATACACAACGTCATGTGAGGCCTATCAAACAGGTAGTGCTCAACCTAGAATTCAAGAAACAAAGAATGACTGCTACCACCACTCCTCTCAACATAAAGGTGCTGATGGACTGCCATGCTCCCCCTACAGAATGTGACTGCAGAAAATCAGAAATGTGGATATGAAATCTGTACCAATAAAGTGATGCTGGGTGTACACATGTGCCAAAAACAGGCAAAGAAGGGATTATGAAAAAAATGGAGAAAGATTCATAAATGATATATGGAAAGAATTTGTGAAAAACAAAGTCTTTGATAAATGATTTTTGAAAGAATGCATAAATGAGGCTGTAAAGACAAGATGGTGACAGGTTATTCAAGGCCTTGAATGAAAAACAGACTTGGGGCAGCTAGGTAGCACAGCAAGTAAGAGCACCAACCCCAGTGTCAGGATGACCTGGGGATCGAATCTGGGCTCAGACACTTAGCACCCACCTAGAATCACCTGGCTGTGTAACCTTGAGCAAGTTACTTAACTCTAATTGCTTAAAAAAAAAAAAGAAAAACACAGACTCTAAGGCAGGGCTGGTAAGATAGTCCCCAGCCCAAAAATCTCTCAAAACACCCCCATCACCTACACACACACACACACACACACACACACACACACACACACACACACA
>NW_027185798.1:21323532-21329301 GCF_028583685.1 Petaurus breviceps papuanus
ACACACACACACACACACACACACACACACACACACACACACACACACAGAGTTTGAAACTTTTCACTTGTTAGGTTGCCTTAAGTTTTATTATACAAATTATGATCCATTTGGGTTAACATTCATCCCCTCTTAAAAACACATCTACTTCTGACAGACATCTGCTTTCCTGTTAATACTTAGCCAAAATCAGCTTCACCAAGGGAATGGGGAGTTTTTATAATATTGGGGACAGGGAGAGAGGAAGGGGAAAAAAAAGAGAAAGGAATAAAAAATAGACACAGTAATTAACTCTGGTACTCAGTGACAGGGTAGGCCTGGGTTACAGTGAGTGCATTAGGGTAGAAGGTATCAAGGAGTATCATCATCCTATCACTATTATTCTAATTTTACAGTTGAGAAAACTGAAGCTCAGAAAGGTCAGCCCAGTGTCCCACAGTGTCTGAAGCAGGATTCAATCCTAGAAAAGGTAGAAAGGATTGCCTAGCATTGGGCCTGCACCCAGGAAAAGAAGTTCTCAGCTTTCATATTCTTCTACCTACTGCATGTGGACCATTACAGCCCAAAACTCCAAACTAAGCTCAACAGTAGCAGCACACAACTACAGCACAAGTTAAAGGGGCATTTGTGGGCTATTCTGGACACCTGACCATCACGGAAGTGTTTCTATAGGAATACACAATGAAACTTACAAATGGGATTCTGGAACACAACTCACTCTTAAACTGAGAAATGTCTGTATTTTACTATGACTAGTGACAGTCCAAATCCTAGGATTGTAAATTTTAGGGCTAGAAGGGATATGAGAGGTCTAGTCCAAACCTCAACTGAGAACCAGAGAGATGAAATGAGGTGCCCAAGGTCACCTAAGTGGCAGAGCCAGAATCTGAATTCAGGTAGCTGGCCTCGAAAAACAGCACTTTCCAATGCACCACATTGTCCTCAACTAAACAACCATAAAATAGGAGATTCTAACCTTTATTTCTTGAGCTTTCATTTCTTTGAAAAGCAAACATAACTGTTATATTTATTAAGTTCTAGATAAATTACTTTTAACAAAAGAAAAATTTCTCCCTACCCCATCTCCAAAGGGTAGGTAACCTTTAAAAATAAACAAGAAAACACGAAAATGTCATGATAAAGTGGTGACATCAGAATTCCACATACAAATTTTATTTAAAACACAGTTCTTGGCATGGCAAAAACTGGATATCATGTATAATTTAAAAGAGACTCCCCCTCTGCCCAATCAGATCTCTGGGTGGGGTTTATCATTCTGATGAGAGGAGACAGAAGTGAAACAGTCCTGGATCTGGAGTCAGAGAAGCCAAGTTTAAAACCTGATTCTACCACTTACTACCTGGAGGAGCTTGGGCAATTTAATTCATCTCTCTGGACCTCAACTTCCTCATTTGTAAAATGAGAGCATTACAAAAAGAAAATCAAGCTCTACATACTAAGGATTCTCAGTTTCATACACAATCCTTTTCTGTTCCACAATGGATATGGAAATGCTCATTTTATTTGGTTCAGAATTTTAATTTATGGTTAAGTTCAGAATAAAAAGTAAAATAAAAAAAATGAGGAAGGTGGACTAGATAACTTCTAAGATTCCTCTTTAAGTTCTAAACCAAGGCAATATGGAAATTATAACCATAAAAGGTTCTTTTTAGCCTAGGTCAATAGTCATTAAAAGTACCCAAAAATAGTCATCTCAAATAGTGGTGGGTATGTTTATGTACATATTTTCATTATTAGACCCTTAAAAACCTAATTCCTATAAATAAGCTTTGGAATCAGAACAGTAATAGGAATTTTAAATTAAAATGTAACTTCAAGTTCATCAATATGAATTACAATATGTTCACATAACAAGAGGAATGTTATTGAATCATAATAGTCTATACTTTCTTCACACAACCATACTAGTATTTATTTTCTTATAGACTTAGACATAGGCTTATAGAATTAGAGCTGGAAAGGGCCTTCAAGGTCACCAAGCTCAATCTTCACAATTCAAAAATGTAGAAACGAGGCTGTGAATGAATGACTTGACAAGGGTCACTTAGCTAGCTAGCCATTCAGCTAAAATGTCTGAAACAAGTCTTCCTGACTCCAGACCTCACACTCTATATCTGATATATTAGACATTCTAAAACAAGTACAAAAATTTGAAGGTATGTATTTTGATTCAGCAGGTTCAAAGGATTCTGTTTAATGAAATACATTTTCAATTTTATGCAAGTTGTACTCTATGAACTACATAACATTTACAGAAGGAAGAGGTTAGGTTTTTCAAGCACAACCCTGAACTATACTGCCAAGTTAAGTACTTGTAAGATCTCTTAACAGTCTCATTTCTAAAAATTTAAATTAGTGATCCTGCAGTGAATTGTTTTAGGTCACTATTAAGAGAATGCTGACAAACACAGGTCCATAAAAAAGGCTCCTGGTTAAAACAAACAAAAAAAGAGTAAAGCAACCAAGAAATAAAACTTTATTATATCTTTATACATTGTTGATTTTGATACATTCCCTATTTATTTCAACAGCTGACAAATATAACTATGAAGTTTACTAAGTATTAATGTTTGCTAAGAATCAGTAAGTTCTTAAAATGAGTTACATACTCTGAGGCTAGTTGAGTCCAGATTCAAAAGGAAACTAAGCTTTTTTTCTGGTGTGTAGTGAACAAAAAAAGTTGTTTCCTTAATAGTGGAAGAGCATTACAATACGGGTCAGTGACCTACCTCTTACTTGCCTTGACATTTATTAAAAACATGCACACAACTAAACCCTTTGTCAGAAATGACACACATTCATAATTCTCTGTTGTGTCCATTGTTCTCCCCAAATCCTTATTACAGAAAATTCATCATTTTATTTTCATTTCATTCATGCTATAGATATCGATATAGGTCCTCCACCCTGCAGGACTGCTTCTAAACATTCTTTCAACTCAAAGACTTCAGTATAAGTTAAAAAATAAACCAAACCTTTTGTACATAAATGATATTCCAGACCTTTCGAGATAATCTCATGATATCCACATTTTGGTAAGATTTCAGTTGATCCTTATAGTTTCTTCCATCTACACAACATGAGAATTATAACTGAATTAGAGTTTGATAACAGAATGCCAAAAAATTAAGTCATTAAAAGGGAATTCTGAGAAAAGAAGCAGTTGTGGAGAGCAGGAAGTGATGCACGTTGCCATTTTGTTCATGGACTATTTAAGAAAAGACCTATAGTCCATCTAGCCTCATTCATCTTTTATAGCAACACTAACGGGTCATGTTGTAGATCTTCCTTCAAATCTTTTCCCCATCTGAAACTTTCCTGAACCTATTCATTCATATTTTCTGCCTGTATCATGTTTTGAGCAGAGCCCCAAACTTTAACTCTGAAAGGGGTACATGAGAAAGCTGACTTGGACAATGGTATCAAGAACTAAGAACAGAGACACTAACACCCATTTTTTTGGCCTTCAGATAGTCAAACCAACTAAAAGCAGAGTAGTAGATTCGATATAGCTGGGGGATGGAGACGTTTGATGCAACATACACTGACTAAAATGAGGATCACTGTCAAAACAGTTAGGCATCTGACTACAACCTGGTTACTATCAACTTTGTCAACAAAATCCTGATATTCTACTGCTTTAAAACAAGCTTTCACACAGCAAAACACAACATACATCAAGATATTTAAAATAGCACAAATTTTTCAGGTCTGTGAACATTTTGTAAGATATGCCACTAGCTATAGGTAGCATTTTAGAGAGCTTGAATGAAAGTAAATGATTCCCAAGCTTAGGAACACTTGAAACAAGCTGAAAGAAAGAAACATGTTTCTAACAAAAAATAAAATTAAACTTGTACATTAACAATTCACTACCTCCTTGACATCCAAAGGAAATTTTTTTTAAATTCTACCAGTTTTCAAAGGAGGGTATATTGTGTGTTTACTCCTCTTGGAATGCTGTTTATCAAATATCCTAGCCCTTAATATTCAGCAGATATTAAATATCAAAAATATCAATACTTTTGAGGCTGGGGAAAAGATTACCAGCAATAACATTCAAGACTAATCATTATTAATCAAAGAAGCTTTCTTGACAAGAGAAGTTTTTAAGAAAGTTAATTTTGTCTTTTAAAAATAAATGTCTGGTATATGGAGGGCAATACACATGGGTAGGCCCACCAACAAGTGCTGCTGAAAAAGCAGATTAAGAAATAGTTAAAAAAAAATAATTAAAAAGCAAAAGGAAAAAAGGGGAAATTCAACCTCTCCACTGGAATAAAACAGACCTTACAGGGTATTTTAATCAAACAAATTGATGTGTAAATGCTATTCCTAAAAACAGGCACTCACGGCAGAAATATAATTTCTCACATGGATTACTCATGTAAAATTTCCCAACTTTATATACTTTACAGACTGTTACCCCCCCCCCCCCCAAATCACCAGGAAGGAACAAACGTCCAACATGTTACAAGTCACCCTGAGATCTAAAGTCTCGGTGAATTTCTGGTTAAGTACAAAAAAAGTCAGTCATTCCTCCTGGGGAGAGGAAACGACAAAGCTGTCTCATTCGAATTTATGCCTCAAATCCAACCTGCTCACAAAGACGTCAATCTCGTACTAAAAACAATAAATAGGAGACAGACGGCAGAAGTGCCCTGACACGGGAGCCGGCCTCACAAGCCCCAACGTCTCTGCGCCGGGAGCCCCAGCACACGCACGTACTTCCCCAGGGCAGACCTAAGGGAAAGGGTGTATGGGGCGGGGGGGGGCACCCAGTTATCGATTAAAAGGCAGGAGTAACCTCTCCAAGGGAAGCGCCATTACCTCCCTCTCCCAGCTCCCCCTCCCTTCAGTGTAGACACGGGTCTGTGCATGGAGAAGCAGCCTAGGACTTCTGCAGCACTGCAGTACAGAGAATGGGGTGGGGGGTGGGGGAGACATCCTCCTGCTCCCCCTCCAAAAGAGGGGTGCAGCCCCTGGGGGCTGGGGGAAGGAAACGAATTGGCTGCGGATCCCAGCAAATCCGAAACATTTTCCCTAGCTACGGACACTCGGGCAGCGACAGGGGAGGAAGGGGAGGGGGACCACGAGAGGGAAAGGGCCCTGAGCTACAACTGGGGGGGGGGGGGGTCGACCCCGTCCCCCGGAGGACACACCTTCATTAAGACATCCCCAAAGCCACCATTCGGGGCGGGGGGTGCAGGGTGGGGGTAGGGGTGGTGAGGACAGCGCCGGCTTCCTTCGGGTGTCGGCCCCCCACCCCCAAGGAGGCCTGGCTGGCTTCCGAGCCACCTCCCCAGAAAGCCGGGGCGACCCTCGCCTCCCCCCAGCCGGACATCGGCGCCCGCCGAGGCCCGAGGGCTGGGGGGGGGGGGGGGGTTAGGCCGGTCCCCGCCCTCCGCCTGCCCGGGTCCCCCGGCCCCCGGCCCGAGATCCGCAGGCGCGCTTACCCTCTCGGCGACAGGCCCGGCCCGGCCCGGGGCGGGGCGGGGCGGGGTGGGGTGGGCAGCCGCAGCCCCCCGGAGCCGATCCACTCCGCTCCGCCCGAGGAGGAGGCGAGGACGACGACGACGACGACGACGACGACGACGAGGACGAGGAGGAGGAGGGGGCCCGGCGACGAGCCACCGCCCCCCCTCCGGCGCCCCCGCCGGCCGCCCAGCCCGAGCTCTGCGACAAGGGGCGGGCCGGAGGGGGCCGCGGCGGCGGCGGCGGCGGCGGCGGGGCCCGGCCCGGCCCGGG
>NW_027185798.1:21329701-21347200 GCF_028583685.1 Petaurus breviceps papuanus
CCCCTCCTCCCTCCTCCTGCGCCTCCCCCTCCGCCCCCTCCCCGACAGTCACCCCAGAGGCCGCTCTCGCGAGATTTCTAGGCTGCCCGTCCGGGCCTGGCGCGACACACAACACGCCCTAGAGCTCTCGCTCCCTCTTTCCCACACACACGCGCGCACACACACACACGCGTGCACACTAGCCCTAACACACTCACGCGCGCCTGGAGGCCAGAATCTGTCTGGCTGTCGTCTTCCCCCCGCCCCACAGTCCCCAGTCCTACCTTGGGGAAGCGAGCAGGTGCTTGTAGCTCCCTCGCTCGCTGCAGAAACGTCCCGGGACGGGAGCCGGGCCCGAGGGGTCGCTGTCACACCTCTGCCCATCAGCCCGCACGCCCGCTATCCCGCGTGGGCACGCCAACCCTAAGGGCTCCAGACTCGGCGGGCTTGTATTCGCTTTGGAAAGTGCACCAGCCCCTCCGCCCCCATGCCCACCCCCACTCCCAGGCCAACTCTAGAGCTGGCCCCAATTCCGTGTCTCTGACCCTAACCGGCTTCGCACCGACTGGGCGCTTAATGACTGCTTACAGATTGACTGACTGATGCACGCCTGTTCACGCATCCACTCCCACAGACAGAAGGGGCCAAGTGGCTTTTAAACCGAGAGAAGGGGGGTCAAAAGCGCACTAACGATGGGTCTCCCCCGGCAACCTAGAGGTGTGGGGGAGGGGGGGAGGAGAAGGACTTGCTACCTTCTCCCTGGACAGGAAAGTGGCCCCTCCCCCACTTCCTTGTCTGGAGGGCAATGGACAGTCTCCGGAATACCTCCCAACCTCTCCCAACCTTTGGTATTTCTTGAGCAGGATTTTCGAGAGATGCTGCCCCCCAAAAGGATCGCAACTCGACGATCGCTCCACTCTGACAAGCCAGATACCCCCAGGCCTTAGAGGCGTTTGAAAACATCCTGTGTTAGAAATTAATATAGACGTCGTATCGAAAAGTGCAAAGGAAAAAATCGAGGACCTCAGAACAAAACACCTTAGATCAAGTGTACTACGTTTCTCCCAAGCCTTTAAGACGCAGCATGTTAGTCTGAGAAGAGCTCTGATCTTTGAGTCAGAGGCCCCGGATTCAAGTCCTGGTTCTGACATTTTCTTAAAAAGCTGGAATCTCAGGTAGTCACCTCAGCCTCAGTTTCCTGTTCTGTAAAATCGGAGGAGGGGTGGGGGTCGGAATAGTGCTCTCACTATCTACTTCACCAGGTAGGAAAATTGTACTTTTAGCAACACCGTTAGCGAAGTGATCTGTTTACTGCTTTGTGATAATATGTATCCTCACCGAAAAGACAGAAGTTAGGGAGGTAGGAATGATTGGCCCAATTTTATACATGAAGATACTGAGGGCTGGAGAGGTTTGATGGCTTAACTTTCCATAAACTAACCAGGGCTGCTTGTAAAATTCAGACACCATCATCCCCTTTGTGGAGAGAGAAAACTTAGGAGGTTAACTGATAAACCACCCATGGTTTAGTTTACTTAATAGTAACAAAGAATTACAATAATTTTATTTTTGTATATATACACACGTGTATATACGTACGTATGTGTATACACACATGTGTATATACACATGTGTATATATACATGTGTGTATATGCACACACATATGTATACATGTAAATTTAGATCTGGAAAGAACATTCTAGGTCACTTGTTTCAACCTCCTTGTTTTTTACTAAGGCCCAAAAGTCCAGGCAGCTAGGTGGCATGGGGGCAGTGGATAGAGTCCTGGGTCTTGAATCAGGAACACCTGAGTTTAAATCTAGCCTGGGACACCAACTAGCTATGGAATCCTGGACAAGTCAAGTCAACCTATTTGCCTCAGTTTCCTCATCTGTAATGTGAGCTGGAGAAGGAAATGGCAAGCCACTCCAGTATCTTTGCTAAGAAAACCACAAAGGGGGTCGCAAAGACCCCACAACAAAGACCCAGGAAAATGAGGCCTAAAGAGATAAAGGCACTATTTTGACTTGCCCAAGGTCACATTGAGGGTTATCAGAAGTGGAAGTTGAACATGGGTCCTCTGACCTCATTTAGCCCCCTCCCCACCCATTCTCAAGCCTCCTCTAAAGGGATGTCCTGAAGTTCTATGAAGAGCCCAGGCCTAAAAGTCAGGAGAACCCAAGTTCTCCACATGCGGCCCAGGACAAATGACCTAACTCTTCTGTATTCCAGTTTCCTCATCTAAAAAATGAGGATGTTCTGATTCATCTTCTAAAATTCAACCACTATGAGTAGCATTCCTAGATTTTGGTAGCTATAAATCACAGGCTTAAATGTATACAGTCTTTGGAATGGAAAGAAAGGCCTTTAAAAAAATCATCTAACCCAACACTCTCCCTAATCCATGAATCCTTTTTACACAAATATCCTCAACGAATGCAATTATAGGATTTTGAGCTAGAAGATCCAGCTTTTGCTCCATCACTTTTCACCCTCTCACTTCCCCCCCCCCCATCATTATTTCCCTCCCTCCTCCCCTGCACCACCCACCTGGCCATGTTTGTAGTATGTGTGACTAAAGAATAATGAGGCATTTCTGGTCTCATTACTTTATAATCACGGCTTATACTTCAGTAGAGACAGCTTGCTATGGAAAGGGCACTGGCTAACTAGGTGAAGGACCTAAGTTCAAATCCCACCCCTGATGTTTTCTACCTCTGTGAACTTGGGCAAGTAATGCCTCAGAAATAACTCCCAACTCTAGATCTGTGGACCATTGGCCCTTTGATTCCATTCCATTGGAATCCTCATGAGCACTATTATGAATAAATAAAATAGCATTTGTGAAATTATGTGCAAAAGAAGTATGCTAAATCCTAGGAATACAAATAGAAAAATAAGAAAATTCCAGCAGTTAAGGAACTCTCATTTCTAATGGAAGAGAACACAGATGAAAGATTTTAGCTGTGATCCAAATGGAAAAGTACCACGGTCCTTAGGATATAAAATGTCCTATAATTGGCAAAAAGATTTTTGACTGAGTGGACATTTAATCAATGCTTGCTGATTGATGGATTGACTGACATGACTGAAAAATCCATCACTCTGGTGCCAACCTAGTGACGAGCCTTTTCATACATAGCTGGGCAGATATTCCTAGGACAGATAGGTGTCATCTGCAAAAAGTTGCCTCATTCCAACCTGAGATAATCTGGACAGAGTTAGCTCTATAATTTGTGGGTAAATGTAAGTAATTGTGTGGGTAATCCTAAAATCACAGAACTAGGGTTGGAAGACCCCTTAGAGGTCATGAAGTCCAACTCCCTCATTTTGCAGATGAGGAAAGTGAGGTTGTAAAAAATTAAGTGACTTGCCCAAGATCATATAGGAAGTAAATAGCAGAGCGGGAATTTGAACCCAGATCCTCTCACTCCGCGTACAATGTTCTTTCCACTATATTATGTCCCACATTTATTTGACTCTGCAAACTTTCCTTCCAGTTTGTTTTGCTGAACTCTATGATATTGAAATAGGTTATCTTCCTAAATCCTAGGCACCAGTGACAATGCTGGTGGTAATGATTATGCTGGAAAGCGGGGAAATATTCCACTGAAAATATATTCACTACACAAAATTGAGAGCTAGTTGTCCTTGATTTAGACAATGATTCATTTCTTTGTTTAGTTAAATAGACTATAAAGTTCTCTCTTCCACTGCATTGTCCCATCTGGTTTAGAACACAAGCCTCTGTGACAAAATAACCTCTTGGTGAAAAGTAATTTCTAATGAAAAGGTCTAGCATTTCTATAGAGCTTTAAGGTTTGTAAATCACTTTATAAATATTCTAAATGCCTTGTGAGGTAGGCACTGTTGCTATCTCCCTTTTACACATGAGAAACTGAGACAGAGGTTAGATGACTTGCCAAGGGTCCCACATAGCTATTAAGTGTCTAAGGCAAGATTTGAACTCAGGTCTTCAGGATCCCAGGTCGAGCCACTCTATCTACTATACTACATAGCTTCCCTAACTCACTTAGGTAGGTCTCAGAGTAAAGGAAAAAACAGTTGGATTTTTTATTTGCTATGAATCCAAAAAGGCAAGATCGAGAAATGTACACCCAAGTCAGTCAATGGCCCTAGACTCTGGAGATGTGAGAGACTTGAGGGATTGTGTAATCCAACACTATCTGAATTCATTTTATAAATAAAGAAGAAACTGAGGCCCAGAGAGAGGAGAAGATGCCTGAAATCACATAAGTGACCTACAAAGACAGGATGTGACCCAGGTCCTCCAACTCCCACCTCTCCCCTGTACCATTCTCTAGTAGGTAGTGGGAGGATTGTAAAGAAATTCATTCAGTGCTTCTAGAGAAATGATGATTTTAATAAAGGACAGGAAGACTCTCACCACAAAAAAGGCACCTGGGCAGAGAAAAGAGCTGAATTTCAGGACATTTCTGGGGAATCCAGGAAAGTCAATAAACGAGAATTCAGGTGTGTGAGAGAGACAGAAACAGAGACACAGGGAGAAACTGAGATAGACAGGCAGAGATATTCAGAGAGATTGAGACAGAGAACTAGAGACAGACAGAGCCCATGAAAATGCCGTTGTATCCATATGTGTCTTTTTCTGTGGTTATAGGCCTTATGCTATAGAGGAGTAAGTGCTGATGGGCATGCATCACTCTGTGTGTATGTGGGTATTTGTGGGTAGGAACTTACTCTCATTTCTTCCTTATACCACCTAAGCCTTTGTCACCCATGCAAGACAGCTTTGTCAATTAGCCTCAATTATTCCTTACTGGGCACCTACTATATATTTCAAAGGCAACAGTAAAATGGAGCAAGGGACCCTAGGTTCAAACACCGCCCTATTAGATGTTACCTATGTCATCTTGGCCAAGTGACTTGATCTAAGTCATATGTACATTGGAGATCATAGTATTGACACTGGTGGGGGAAATTTCTAAAGTAAGACATCACAGGTGACGTGCTGTTGTGTTGATACAGCTCACAAAACAGCCTTTTTTACCCTTTGAGCCTCATTTTCCTTCCCTGTAAAATAGAGGATTGGCCTGAATGATCTCTGAAGTGTCTTTGAGGTCTAAAAGCCTAGGCATCATGAAATAATGGAGAATGTGTTGGACATGAAGTCAGGAAGACCTGAGTTTGAATGTGCCTCCAAGACATTACCTTCAAGATTCTGGCCAAGGCACTTCAGATTTCTCTTAGCCTGAGTTTCTTCATTTTTGATATAGTCAATTGGTCAGTCAACAAGAATTTATTAAACACCTACTATATACCTAGTACTGTGCTAAGTACTGGGGATACAAAAAAAGCAAAAACAGTCCTTTCTATCAAGCAGTTTACTGTCTAATAGGATGGCAACATTAAAAACTTATGTATAAACAAGTTATGCTGTTATTCACTCATTTCAGTCATGTCCTGCTCTTTACACCATTTGGAGTTTTCTTGGTAAAGATACTGGAGTTAGTTATTTGTTATTTCCTTCTCCAGCTTATTTTACAGATGAGGAAATTGAGGCACACAGTGTGGTGACTTGCCCAGGATCACACAGCTCCTAAGTGTCTGAGACCAGATTTCAACTCAGGAAGATGAATTTTCCTGATTTCTTCTGTGAAGTTTGAATTCAATCAAAGGACTTGAGGACCTAGAGGGTCACATATGGCCTCAAGGCTGCAGGTTCCCCACCACAGTATATACAGAGTATATATAGAGAGAAGAGGGCCTAGGACATAGCCCTTAGCCATGGCCAGGACAGCATTCTAGAAAAGGATGTGTGATAAAAGAACCAGGATAGACTAGTATAGGAAACCTTGAGAATAGAATACCTAGGAGATACTTGGTATTTATCCTAACTACCTCAAAGGACTGTCAGAAGGCTTGTTGAGTCGAGATAGTGTTTATGAGACTTCTTACAAACATTAAAGCTCTATTATTAGGTCTGATTTTGAGTATTAGAAATCACTAAAAGTTAACTGGTTAATATGCATTTAAGTACATATGTACACAAAGACAGTAGGTGAACCAAACTCAGTCGAAGAGTTCCCTAGAACTAATTACTAAATTGGAGAAAAAATTTGATAGTTCCTGTAAATACCTACATTTAGCTGGGAGCTGGACACATATTTTATGAAACCATGTTGAGAAAAGGCCATCCTGTCCACACAGAACTGAATGCCTAATAGAGTCAAATGTGTGGGAAGGGAGTTGGTGAGAAATGTGTGCCTTTGAATTCCCAGCTTAGAAACCAAGGGTGAGGCTCTCTGAGGGAATGATACCATCAGAAAAATTACTAGAAGCTCACCTAGCCATAAGCGTTTATCAGCCCATGCATCGTCTCCATCTGACTTTGTCTTTAGGGCTGGGACCAATCAGCTGAAGGTGAATTTCCCAACCTAGGCTTTAAGCTGGCAATCATTCTTCAGGGTTTGGCTGTCACACATCTCCCAGGCATGTTTGTAGTGGGCCACCTGACATTTTAATTGCTTTTAATAACACAAAAGTAAAGCCAGCCACATGTCAGTGAGGCCAATCAGCAGCAAAGCCTATTTTTTGGATCTCGATTTCCCTGCAGTACTGACTTGGGAACAGGTGATACAAAAACCTCTAAAACCACCCTGCATTTGGGAATGCATAAATTTTAAAACTTAATGAAGGGTGAGCTTTAGCCAGTGTGCCTTTAAAAGCAATAGACCTACAAGTGACTCCTTACCCAGAATTCACTCAATCTCATGTATTTACCAGATAAGCATCCAGGCAAGAGGTGAATAAATTAAAGTAATCATACTCATGAACCTGAGGCTAAAAGAAATCAGGGGCAGGTGAATAAGAATTTAAATATGCAAACCCACAGCCTTGGCATTCTATTTTTGTAAGTAACTCATGTTCTCTGCCTTCAGCTGTATCATGGGCAGGATATTAGTAAGTATGAAAAGGGCTGGGCAACATGCTTGTGGGCTGAGAGTTCCAGGGAATGTATCTTCAGGGCAAATTGAAGTCCTTGATTGGGTCCAGCTCTGCCAACACAAAAAGTTCTTCCAGAATCCCTGTCATACCAATGCCGTCTATCTTAAGAGACAAAAAGAAGCCAGCAAAGAGAATACAAAATGATATGATGTTGAATAGGTCTGGAATTATTTTGGAGCCTCTTTTTTTCTCCTCTAGCTAGAACTGCCAAGTAGGTTGAATAAAGACTATGCTTAGGCCAGGCAATGTGTGCTTAATGAACATTTCAAACCAGATGTCCCATAGACATCTTGAACTTAACATATCCAAAAGAGAAGTCCCCCATTTCAGAAGATGAACTGAACATCTCTTGAGTCTACAACTTTGACATTGTCCTTGCCTCCCCACTCACCTCATTCTTCCTCCTTCACTCATCCAATCAGTTGCCATATCTTGCCTTTTCTATTGCCACATCTGTCCATTCCCAGTTGCCTCCTTACCTTATTTCCCTTACTCTGAGCACCTTTTCTACCCCACTAGACACTTGAACTCCTCTCCACTCCCCACCAGGCCCTCAAAAGGGGACCCTTGTTTACTGTTCAATGGGCACCCGTTGAACCTCGCTGAGCACCCAGCTGGGTGTACACCCCTTTCCAGGACCCCTTTATTGTATTCTCCCACTAGAACCTAAGAGCCCTGAGGGTAGGAATTGTACCTTTTACTTGTCTTTGTGTCTTTATTGCTTAGCATAGCACTTAGGTTCATAAATACTCTTACCACTATCCCTTTATCACTCCCATAGCTCCCACCTAGTTCAGGCCTTTATTGTTTCTCACTTGGGCTATTGTAATTTTCTCCTAATTGTTCTCCCTGCCTAAGTCTCTCCCTACTCCAATCTATCCTACACACTACCAAAGTGATTTTCTTTTAGCACATGTCATTCCCCTACTCAATAAACTACAATGGCTTACTATTGCTTCTAGGATCAAATATCATCTCTCTGTTTGACTTTTTTTTTTTTGAGTCAGTTGGGGTTAAGTGACTTGCCCAGCGTCACAAAACTAGTAAGTGTATGAGGTCTGATTTGAACTCAGGTCCTCCTGACCCCAGGGCTGGTGGTCTATTCACTGTGCCTCCTAGCTGCCCCTATTTGACTTTTAAAGCTCTTTACAACTGGTGCCAACCTACGTTTCCAGACTAATTCTCCATTATTCCCCTTCCTGTACTCTCCAGTCTAGGCAAATTGTCCTTTTCACTCCATCTCTGTGTCTTTGCACTGTCTAGGCCCCATGTATGGAATGTTCTCCCTCCTCATTTCTCCCTCGTAGAATGGAATCCCTTTTTTTTTCCTTCAAGACAGTTTCAGGACTGCTTTCTACATGAAGCCTTTCCTGACTCCCTCACCTCTCCATAAACTGCCTTGTGTAGTATGTATGCTCCAGCACACTCTGAGGTCACCATCAGTCCAACTTCATCACCTCCTCTGAGCTAAAGGGGGATCTCGAGGTCCCCAGATCTCTTGGCTCATGACATTGGCTCAAGCTCTGCCCCTGAAGTGCCAATGATTAACACATCAGTTTCATTTAACCACTTAAGATCAATCAGCTTTTATAAAGGAATACTGACTTCAAAGCTATAAACAAGAAGAAAAATACAAACATCTCCCCAGACACTTCCAGGTCCACTCTCTCCTATGCCAGTTTCAGTCCCTGGGGATATGGGACTGAGATTCAGAACAATTCCTGTTATTAGCATTGGTCTCACCAAGGTCACATCCAAATGCAGCATCACTACTGAATGAGATCCTGCCTCAGCTACCATTGAGCTGAGCGCCCAAGGTTACTTCTAAAGATCACTCCTTTACATGTAGTTGGGGGGAGGGGAATCAAATCTTAAATAAATATATTTTTTTAAAAAGAAAAAATAAAAATCATTCCTTGATCTTTAGGGAGGGTGTCAATGCTGGTCTGGTTATAAAACCTGGATGCTGGAACACTGGGAGGCCTAGATGCCCATATGCTCACTCTCCTGACATTCTGAAACTCATGAGGTTGTCGTTTCCCATCCCTTCACCTAAAATGGAAAAGAATCAATTTGGCATGGATTCATGTATGTGTTTACATGGTATAGGGGAAGGAGTGCTGGCAATAAAGGCAATGTAGTTCAGATACAGCTCTGCCTTGTACTACCTGAATGGCCTTGAACAAATCATAGCCTCTCGGGGAATGTTTCTTCATCTGTAAAATTAAGAGATTGGGCCAGATGATCTCTTCAGTTCCTTCTAATGCTAAACCTATGATTTTATTATCTCTTCAGCCTTTTTAAAGTGTTTCCACATGTATGATCACTTTTAATCCTTCTGACAGCCCCAAGAGGTAGGCAGGGCATGAGTAAATAAAATACCTATTTTACAGGCTAGGTAGAGAGGACTCTGGCATTACAGCAGACGAGTACCTGATCCACATGTCAGAGTAAAATGTCAGGAGCAGCACAGGAGATAAGTGCCTACCAGATGCACTTGGCACATGAGGCAACCTCTTGGAACATCTGCCCCCCTGAAGCATCTGGCAAATGCAACAGCCTAGAAGAGGAAGCGCCCATCCATCAGGCACCTGCTGCTGAACACTTCTACACCGTATAGCTCCCTATTATACAAGCCTTTCCATTAGCCGTTTGCTAATGTGGTTTCCCAAGTTCCTAATATGATATGAGGTAGAAGGGAAAGTAATAAAAAAGAAGGAAAATTGTTGAAAGCTGGTGTGTTTCTGGCAGCTACTTAACACTAGTTGACCATGTATTGAGGGTATTATAATGGGAATTCCTTTGGTATTTGGGTTGGACTAGATGGCCACTAAGGTCCCTTCTATCAGGTTTTGAGATTCCATGTCAGTTTATGTTAAAATGCACTCACTGTCTTTGGTTCTAAGTGACTTGAGTAGAATACAGTTATCCCTTCCACATCGCAAGAGTGTTGGGGGGGAAGCACCTACGATCTGGAAAATCTGGGTAAAAATTTTTGGCCCTACCTTCATAATCAAAATCTTCTAGCTTCACATATTTCCTTCTCTTTTTTTCTGGTATTATACAATACTATACATATATTTTGTGTATTTCTGAGTTTCTAACTTTTTCTGGATCATCTGCTGGCCTTCACATGCCATCTGCAGCTTCCGCAAAACTCCCCAAAATATCCAATTACTTTCTTATGCCGATCCGCAATATAATAAAACCATGATGGGGAAAGTCGCTATGGGAAAGGGATAACTGTAGTTCCATTTTTGAAGCAAAAACTTAAAAAACAACCTTTGTAAGCTGACAAAGTTCACCACCTATGGAAAGGATTGGTTTAAATCTCACACATGTCATTGGAGCTTATTGGGTCATAGAACTAGAGCTAGGAGAGATATCAAAGGCCATGGAGTCCAACCCCCTTATTTTACAGAGAAGGAAGCTGAGGCTCAGGGATTTAAGTGATTTGTTCAGTCACAAGGGTACTTAAGTATTAGAGACAATCTGAACCCACAGCTTTTAACTCTGAAGAGCCAGTGGTCTTTCCACTGTGCAACACTGCTATATAGTGATTCCTCCCTTAGATCATAAGCTCCTTGAGGGCAAGGACCTTCTTTTGTCTGTCTTTGGATCTTTAGCAGTTAGCACCGTATCTGGCACATAGTGCTTAATAAATGTGTGTTGAGGGATAGCTAAGTAGCAAAGTGAATGGAACATTGGCCCTACAATTAAGAGGACCTGAGTTCAAATCCAACTTCAAATACTTACTGGCTGTGTGACCCTGGCAAATCACTTAACCCTGATTGCCACCAAAACCGAATAAATGCTTATTGACTAATTATTGCTGTGGACAGATTGTCAGACTTAGATGTAGTCAAGAAGACTTGACTTCACTTCTCACTTCAAATACTTCCTAGTTGCCCAAAACTTTTGGCAAAATTATTTCATCTCTCTGTGCCTCGGTTTCCTCATTTGTAAAATGGAGGTAATAATAATTCCTATCCCACAGGTTATTGTGAGGTTCAGACAAAATCATGTATATCTATAGTTTCATAGACTTATGTAAAGGGCATGGCAAACAAAAGAGCTATATAAATGCGATTTGTAATTATTATTAACATTACAATTATAGCATTTCCTTCTCTTATTCTCAAATCAAAGAGACAGTCTTACCGTTTTGGATGTAGTTATTACAGTGAAAAAACTAACTGTGCTCACAGCCCATCCTCCTTGAATGACAGGATGTAGACTCTTGGACTCCCTGGGGGTTGGAGGCCAGCTGTGAAAAGTCAAGAATTATGAATGGTTTGGTGGGGATGGGCTCGTGAAACCCCTCAGCATGATTTCCTACAGTTCAGTTGAGAATTTAATTATAATTTCACCAGGCTGGAAAGGAAAAACAGGTTGGAGAGAGAGAGCTGGGTCGGAGGGCACGAGGTGCACCATGCTGGTTCCATCTCAAGGGTCCTATCTGTTTCAGCTATAGCAGGACACATTCGTATAATTCACATTACATATATCTATTATCCAGAACAATGACACTATGTCAAGTCCCATCCCTCTGTCAACTGAGTCTTTAGCAACCATAGGAAATGAATGGGGGCATTGACCCGATAAGACAAGCATTTCCTGTATTCTCTGAGCCGAGGATAATACCACCTTGCACTAACTTTTCTTCTGGAGCGTTGGTAAACTCTAGTCAAACTTCCACACCCTCGTGGAGTTAAGGGAACATGTCAGTACCAGGTCTCTGGGAGAGTCAGGGATGAACTAGACTGGATTCAGCAGGGTCCAGAGAGGTACCACTGTTTGAGGAAGGTCTCAGCAATGCAAGTCCAGGAGGGACAATAGATGAGAGACTAGGGACAAGAAGAAAATGCTTTAGCAACTATTGTACTGCAGACGATCAATCAATCAATCAACATTTCCTAAGCACTCACTAAATACCAGGCATGGTGCTAGGAGGGGAGAGGGGAGAGGAGACAGGGCAGAGGGGAGAGGGGAGAAGGAAGAAGGAAGAGGGAAGAGGGAAGAAGGAAGAGGGAAGAGGGGAGAGGGGAGAGGGGAGAAGGGAAAAGTGAGAGGGGAGAGAGGAGAAGGGAGAGGGGAGAGGGGAGAGAGCGCATTCCAGGCATGGGGAAGCAGTCTACGTAAAGATACACTGGGGATGTAGTTCGGTAGGAGTAAGCTGAAACTCCAGGTGGTACATTAGAGATATTTGGAAACAGGCAGTAGGGACTCAACCCCAACAGCTCTGGTTGAAGGGCACTTTTCTAATCCCTGGAAGGACTGGTAAGAGAAAAGTAAAGCCTCTCTCCTTAAATTCTGTTTCTGCCTATCTATTCAATTCACTAGATTCCCACTATTGCCACTTAGCACTGGACCACGTTTCCATCCTTCTAGATAACTACAGTAATTTGTTTACAATTTATCCTTGTTAAACTTGCCAGAACAGCTTCCAAACTGCTGCTAGCACAATTTTCCTTGTTTCTAGATCTAGTTATATCAGTTCTCTGCTCAAGAATCTTCAAAGATTCCCTATTGTCTTCCAAGTAAAATTGAACCTCCTTTGCCTGGCATTCAGGGTCTTTTACATACTGGTGCCACCCTGCCTTGTCAGCCTTCTCTCAGATTTTTCCCTCCCTTCTGTGCATTCTATTCTCCAAATAAACTGGACTTCTCTCTGTCCTCCAAATATGTCTTACCTTCCCCAACTCTGTGCCTTTGCTTGCACTGTGCCCTGTGTCTGCTTCTGCAATACCATCCCTCCCCTCTTCTGTTGAATTCCTATCTTTCTTTTTAAGTCCAATTCACATGCCACTTCCTCCAGGAAGTCTTTACTGGTACCCCTACAAATAAGATCAGACTTGGCAGTAGATAGGGGCCAAAATTAAAATAGCCTAAACTTTTCCAGGCAGCAGATAGATTTTTAGTGACTCACTTTCCAAGTAAAGATGTAATCAAATGATTAAGCTATTTTGCAAATAAGCCATATTTTAAAAGGGGAAATTTCAATTAATATCAATTAATTATACTTATTGCTTAAGATTTTTATTCATCATGAAATCATATTATTGTTTTTCAAAAATCACTTTGCTAAGTGGTACAAGTTTTCATACATTTTTCAGGTTTTCTTATTACACTTAGTGGGATGTATTACACTTCTTGTCAGCAATCAGTTTACTGTACTCTGGAATCATGTTTGAAATTGATTTCTTTAGCAATCTGAAAATAACCTTAGTAGCCACCTCATTTTCTGCTTTGACTTTCTTGAAAAACTGTTGTTCTGGGGCGGCTAGGTAATGCAGTGAATAGAGCACTGGCTATGGAGTCAGGAGGACCTGAGTTCAAATCTGGCCTCAGACACTTAACACTTACTAGCCATGTGACTTTGGGCAAATCACTTAACCCCAACTGCTCTGCCCTCCCCCCTCCAAAAGCAAATATATATATATATACATATAAAGAAAAACCGTTGTTCCTCAAGGAGATTTTTCAACAATTTGGACACGATTTTGTTTTTCATTGTTTTCCAGTTTGCTCAAGTCAGAATGTTTTAGTTCAAAATGGCAACGAAGGGTGTATTCCTTTGGAACAGCTATTACTTCTCGGCAAACAAAGCACAATATTTTGTCTCTCAAGTAAGTAAACAAGTATCCATTTGTCCACTCTGGATAAAACCCTCTATGTTCTGATTTGATTTCCCTTTTCTTTTTATCACCCATCTTACAAAGTCTCCCCAAAAACTTTAATGTTAATACCAAAAAATCTCCACAGCAATTGCTCACATACAAAGAAATACATATTTGAGTGTCTGACGTTGGAGAGAGCACCAACATTTATGTAACTTGGAAGGCAGCTGTGCAGTAAGGGAGGGAAAGAAATGCTTGCATTGTAGCCACTCATCACATAGTGGGCTCAAGCTGCATTGGTACATGACGGCCTTCACTTTCTGTTCTATGCCAGTAATGACCAAAAACATGAAGAAAAGACTACTTTTGCTCCTCTCAGACTAGAGACCTACTGATGATGGTTGGTTGCCAAGGGTCAGGTGACAAACAGGAGAGTGGACAGAGGCAACCAACCTACCCACCAAGTTACACAAAGCACACAATAGTGACTAGGGGAAGGCAGGTCCAATTAATGGAGGTACAGACAAAGCAATTGTTCTATCTTTACTTTCTTTTACATCCTCTACATTTTTTGTGGGCTGCCTGAAATCCTTCTGTAGGCCACAAGCGGCCCACAGGCTGCATGTTGTGCAGGCCTGAGTAGGAGAAACCTGGAAAGACTTGTAGGAAGTATAAAGAGTAAAGTAAACAGAACCAGGAGAACGATTAACATAATACCAGTAACACTGTAAGTACAAGCAAATTTGAAAGACTTAAGAACTCTGACCAGGCTACCCACCTCCCGACACAGAGTTAATAGACTCATGGTACAGAATGAGACAATCATTTTTGGACATGACCAATGTGGAAATTTTGCTTTACTATGCCTAATTGCTAAAAGGGTTTTTTTTTCCTTTCTCTTTTTTTTTTAATTGGGGAAAGGGGGTTTAGGAATAGGATTGCCAAAAAAAGAAAAAGAAAGAAAAGAGAAAGAAAAGGGGGTGTCATTAGAGCATTTTTTAAAAAATACACAAAATGTAAGGAAAGTCAGAAAGAATTGTTGATAAACAGGACAGATCTGAAAGTCAGATGTTGAATTTATTATAGTTATACACACAAAAAAATACATATACATAAATATATAAAATATATTTTAATTATTATATGCTTTAGAAGAAAAAATAAACTGTACATAAAGAAAAATTTACAGTTTTCCTCTTCTACTATATGTATATGGAGTGCTCATTTTATCTGATATTTGTTAAGTTCAAAATCAAAAAGAAACAAAAACAAGCAAACAAACAAAGCCAGTAAGGCCTTTCTCCCTGGAACTTCCCACAGTACTTTATTTTCTAGTTCTCTATTTCAGTTATCATGAATTATTGTGTATTATGGCCAGCTATTGTAGTTCCTTATCACCCCCACCTACACTAGACTACAAGCTTCATGAGGGCAGTCACTATGCTTTATCTAAACTTTGCTCCATCCATAGTACCTAGCCTAGTGCTCTCTGTACACAACTAATAATTCATAATAATTTTGTTGAACTGAACTAAAGAAATGGATTGCAGGTTGGGTGCCTACATAGGTATGCTTGGAAACAGGACAGGGCCTAAAGTGGGGCATTGATTGAAATTATCAAGACTAGAACCCAATTTCCAAAACCAGGGTAAAAGGTTGGATCAAAACCAGAAAACTAATCCCCTTCCTCTCCCCTCCTCAGAAACCTAGGGATGTAGGGAGGATTTTGCCTCTAGGCGTTGGGGTGAATGTTTGTATGCCTGTTCTCACTATACCTTCAGGGAAAATATTCCTTTGTAAAAGCAAAAAAAAAAAAGATGGTATTTCAATATTTGGGAAGGGGTGATACATAGGGAGGTACCTGTGTCAAAGGAGAGAAGGAAACCTGTATTAGGGACATTGCAGAGAAAGAAGGTTTAAGATTTTCCAACTGGTTAGAAGTATGCAATGACTGATAGAGGAATGGAAGATGACATTTTAGGTTACAAAAGTGGATGACTGGAAGGATGTCGTTTCCCTCAAAAGTAATAGGGAAGTCTAGAGCAGTAGAGACATAGTTCTGGGGGAAAGATGTTTTAGACAAGTTTAAATTGCCCATGGGATATCCAGTTCAACATGTCTAACAGGAAATTGATGTAGGGATGGAGCTCAGGAGATCAGCTAGGGCTGGATCAATGAATGAATCAATAAACATTTATTAATTACCTACTATGTGCCAGGCATTAAGTTAAGAACTAGGGATATAAAAAGAGGCAAAAGACATTCCCTGCCCTCAAGGAGCTTATAATCTAAAGCAGAAGACACTATGCAAACAAATATATATATATATACATATATATTTATATATAGCAAGGTATATACAAAATAAATAAGCAATAATTAATGGAAGGAAATCACTGGACTTAAGAGAGGTTGGGAAGACTTCCTTTAGATTATGAGATCTGATTTGGGACTTAAAGGAAATTGGAAGAGAGGAAGGAGGGCATTCCAGGCATGACTGACAGTCATAAAGAATGCTTAGGGCTGACAAGATGAAGGATCTTATTCATGAAACAGTCAGGAGGCCGGTGTTACTGGATCCAAAAGTACATTTGTGTTGGGGAATAAGGAATAAGAAGACTGGAAGGTGGGAGGTAGCTAGGTTATGAAAGGATTCCAATATATAGATACAGGAATCACCTTCACAGGGATGATGATTGAATCCATGGGAGCTGATGAGATCACCAAGAGAAATAATACTAAAAAGAGAGAAGAGGGCCTAGCACAGAGCCTTGGAGTATACCAACAGTTAATAAGAGTGATATGGATGGATATCCATCAAAGGATGCTGGAATGGAAGAGTCAAATAGGAAGGAAGAAAATCAAGACAGAGCAGAATCATGAAAACCCAGAGAGAGACAGAGACAGAGAGATAGAGAGAGACAGAGACAGAGAGAATCCAGGGGAACCAGGAGAAGGTGATCAACAGTTAAATGTTTCAAAGAGGTCAAGAAGTTTGAGAATGTTGAAGAGGCCATGAGATTTGGTGATCACAAGATTGTGCCTAGCTTTGGAGCAGGCCTTTTCATTTGCATGGTGGGGTTGGAGGCTAGATTGAAGAGGGTCTAGAAGAGGAAATGGAGGCACTCATTGCAGACAGCATAAATTAATTTTCAAGGAATTTATCTGAGATGGAAAAAACATAGAGAATGATAGCTGGCCGGTATGGGTAAGATCTAGTAAGGGATGTTGTTTTTTTATGCATGGGGCAAATGAGTGCCTTTGTAGGCTATAGGAAAACAACGAGGAGAGAGGAAAAGTCTGAAGACTAGGGGGTAGGGGTAGGGTGGGGGTGGGGGGCAGAGAATCTTCTGGAAAAGACAGGGTGGATAGGATTTAGGATATTTTATCTACCTTGTATATGTATAATATAATAATAATAATACATCTATTATATCTTTATATAAAGAGATCTACTTATTTACTTGTAAGCACTTTGTAAATATCTCCTCCATTAGAATGTAAGGTCCTTGAAGGCAAGAGCTGCTTTTATTTTTTGTTTTTTTGCATAGTCAGTGCTTAGCAAAGTGCCTCACCCTTCATAAGATTACCGTGTTTCCCCGATAATAAGACACTGTCTTATTATTTTTTTGGACAGAAAAACACCAGAGGGCTCATTTTCAGGGGAGGGCTTATTTTAATGAACATTGACAGCAATTTTAATAAACAGGTAAATGTAAACAAAAAAATGTACCTTTATTCAATAATGAATTCAATAAAGAACAGGATGACACGCTCCGAGCTGCATCCAATCAGAGCTGCAGCAGTGAGCGTGTCATCCTGTTCTTTATTGAATTCATTATTGAATAAAGGTACATTTTTTTGTTTACATTTACCTGTTTATTAAAATTGCTGTCAATGTTCATTAA
>NW_027185798.1:21347300-21376340 GCF_028583685.1 Petaurus breviceps papuanus
GGGGGGGGGGACTAGCAGGGTGAGGGTGGGGGATCAGGTAATACCTTATATGGGAAGATGGGCTCAAGCTTGGAAGAATGAAAGGTGCATTCCAGGATTGGGAGAAGGGCCATGAAAAGGCAAGGGGAAAGGAGATAGAATGTTGTGGATAAGAAACAGCCAGAAAGCCAGTCTGACTGAACCACAAGAATGTATGAAAAGGAGGAATTAACTTAGAGGCTTGTCAGGGCTTAAAAAGACAAACAGGGGAGTTTCTATTGGATACTTCAAACAAGAGGAAACTAGCACTTAGGAGAGTCAGATGTGTGCTTTAGGAACATCACTTTGCTGGTGGAGAATGGGTGGGAAAGAGGAGAGACTTGAGGAAGAGTTCAGAGACTAGGAGGACTTGAACTAGGGTGGTCATGTGAGGAGAGGAGACTGATAAGAGTGATGCTGGAGAGACAGAATTGACAAGATTTGGATAGTGAGGAGGTGAGGATCATTCCAAAGTTGAGAACCTGGGTGCTTGGAAAGATGGTTTATACAGATTTGAAGAAGGACAGATTTGAGAAATAGAAAGATAATGAGTTCTTCTATAAAAAAAAGTCAGGAATTTAGAGAAAAATACAAAGACTTCTATGATCCAATGCAGAATGAAAGAAGTAGAACCAGGAAAACAATATATACAATGACTGCATGTAAAAGAAAAGAACCACTAACATGTTAAAATAAAATCAAATGCTATGTTATTGTAGGTAACAAACTTGGTCCCAGAAAAGGAATGAAGAAAGGTAACTTATTTCCTTCTTTGGGGAAGCTAGGGATCATAGAAATAGAACGCTGCATACTTTGTCAGCCACTGAAGTGGTGTTATTGGCTTACTTAATTGTCTTTCTTTGTTGCAAGGGAAGGCCCACTGGAATTGGATGGGTGGCAGTGGGGTGTGTATCTGGAAATGACTGAGTAGAAATAAAAGGCATCATTACAAATAAAAAATAAATAAGGTCACAGTTGAAACTTTTTTTTAGTAAATGATATTTTATTTTTTCCAATTACATGTAAAGATAGTTTTCAACATTCATTTTTAATAAGATTTTGAGTTTCAAATTTTTTCTCCCTCCTTCCCATCCTCCTTCCCCAAGATGGCAAACAATCTGGTATAGGTTATACACATGCAATCAAATAAACATTTTTCCACATTAGTCATATTGTGAAAGAAGAAACAGAACAAAAGGGAAAAGTCACAATAAAAACAACAAAAAAGTGAAAATAGTATGCTTCAATCTGCATTCAGACTCCATAGTTCTTTCTCTGGATATAACTATCATTTTCTTTTTCTTTTTTTCTCCACTTAATAGTATTCTATTTTTCCAATTACACGTAAAGAGAATATAGTCACAACAACCATCTCTGCCCAGAAAACACCAAACGGGGTCATGGAGACGGGGTCATGGAGACGGGGTCATGGAGAGTGGGACACGACTGAACTCCAGAATGGCAAAGGTACTGGAGCAGTTTACCATTTCCCTCTCCAGTTCATTTTACACAGAGGAAACTGAGGCAAATAGGGTTAAGTGACTTGCCCCGGGTCACACAGCTAGTAAGTGAGGCTATATTTGAACTCCGGTCCTTCTGACTTCACACCTGGCGCTCTATTCATTGTACCACCTAGTGGCCCTTGGGTGTAGTACAGAATGACGAACTGGAAACTAATGATTAGGAATGAACTCCACCTGATACTGTAAACTATGACCCATTCTTCAAAGTAACATTGGAATCACCCTGAATCACCCAGGGCTTAGCCCAGCTTCTAGAACAGAGTCAGCATTTAATAAATACTTGTTGATTAGCTTACCACACTACCTGGCACATAGATACTTCATAAATATTTATTAACTGACTGACTGACTCTGGGCTGCTTCTCTGATGCTGACTATCCTTCCCTAAGCTCAGAAGAAAGACTCGAAGGTGAAGCCTGGAGGTGGAGGTAATAAGAGAGGGAATTCTAGATGGAGGAGGGACAGGCAGGGGAGGGGAGGGGAGGGATGGGACAGCAAAGCCTTCTGATCTATTGGGTTTCCTCACTCATTGCTCTGCACATAGTAAGCACTTCATAGATGCTTATAGACCATGTAAAGAATGAATGAATGAATGGAAGTTCATTTTCCCCTAAGTCCTCCAGCAACCCTAGGAAAGAGATCAGGTTTCAAAATTTGTCTTTTTTTTTTTTAAATTTCTCTGAATGTATGCTCAGATAGAAGGAGCTTTGAATTATATTCTACAGTTAGAGAATCAGAGTAAACTGTGAGAGAGGAAAGACCACACAGAGGGAAATCCAAAGAAGGAAAGGAACTATTTTCCGATATAATATAGAATAATAATAATAACTAGCATTTCTACAGCACTGCAAGGTTTACAAAGTTGGTTACAAGTATTATCTCCTTTAATCCTCACAATCCTGGGAGGCTGGTGTTACTATTATCCCTATTTTACAGATGAGGTAACTGAGACAGGTTAAGTGACTTGCCTAGAATCACTAAGTTGGTAAATATCACAGGGAGGTTTTGAAGCCAGAGCCCAGCACTCTATCGCCTGCACCACCTAGCTGCCTGTAGAGGAAAAAGATCAGTGTATTGGGAGTCTAGAGTCTGGATTCTACTCATCAACCAACTACTACTAGCATGGAATATTAGATGCAGAGCTGACCTTAGTGGCCAAGGAGGAAACAGGATGGGAGGTGTTGCAGTGACTGACCCAGCATCAGACAATGTGACTTTTGGCAAGTCACTCAACCATCCTGAGCTTCTTTCCTCATCTATCAAAGAACTAGAAACATCATCTCATCATTTATTGGGCTGCAGAGGCTACTCAGCCAGGGGTGGCAAACCTGCCGCCTGGAGGCCACATGCGGCCTTCTAGGTCCTTGGGTATGGCCTTTTGACTGAGTCCAAGTTTTCCAGAACAATCCTTTTATTAAGGGGATTTGTCTAAATTTAGACTCATGGGATTATGGGATCTCAGATTTGGAGCTAAAAGGGACCCAAATGGCTATCAAGTTCAACCACCTCATTTTACAAATTGTGAGAGATCTTCAGTGTAGTAATAAACAATATTATTCCTTGGAAAGTTAGGGAGGTTTTCATTACATTTATTTTATGTTTATTCTTTTTTTCCGGAGGAGGGAAGGCAGGGCAATTGGAGTTAAGTGACTTGCCCAAGATCACACAGCTTGTGTGTCAAGTGTCTGAGGCCACATTTGAACTCAGGTCCTCCTAACTCCAGGACGGGTCCTCTATTCACTGTGCTACCTAGCCTAGCTGCCCCCTATTTATTCTTCCTGAATAAAGGGGTAGCTCCTATAATGGAGTACAGGTGCTAGCTCCCAAACTGCCCATGTCATGCTTCCCTCAAACAGCTCGTCAAGCATGCGAACAAGCTTCTAACGCCCTACCTGATCAGAAGCCTGGTTCTGCTAAATCACAGCTCTGATTAGAACCAGTCAATTCTGACTCTCCTTCTGCTATCCCTCAAAGACAGGAGTACTTTAACCCTGTGGGAACAAAATTCCTTCCATTGTTTCCCACAATATGAAGACATTGAGACAGAGAGAGCTTAAGTAACTTGGCCAGAGTGACTAGACTAGTAAATGTGTGAGGCTGATTTTGAACTCAGGTCTCCCTGACTCCAAACCCAATACTCTGTGCACTCTGGCGTCCCCTAGACTCCCAAGTGTATACATCTAGCAGAATTTGAACTCAGGTTTTTCTGACTTGTGTCTCTACTATTCACTTCAAGTCTGTAAAAGTGTGAGGAGCTCGTAGTAAAGGACTTTAAATGCCAAAAAGCAGAATTTCTATCGATTCCTTTGTATGACCTCGGACAAGTCATTTGACTTGCCCAGGTCTCGGTTTTCTCATCTATAAGACAAGAAGGATGGACAAGATGGCTTCTGGAGTAGCTGCCAGCTCTACAAGGAGGAGCTCATTAATTGTATTTACTTACATGTGCATGTATTAGAATTGCAGATAATAGCCCCGCTCAGACAAAGCATTCAGGCAAGCAGTAGACTCAGGGCATCTCCAGGGAGTGGGTAACAGGGAATAGGGGGATGGGGAAATCTAGGGAAGAGGAGATGGGAGGAAAAGAGGATGAGATGGCTGGGAGATGAATGTCTGGCTGGGTGTTGCTCTCAGAGACCTTTCACTAATAGTCGCTGCCCATGGTCCCTGGAGCAGCCCTGAAGGGAGGGTATTCTTTTCAGTGTGATGATCCATTCACTATTCTTTTCTCTTTCCCTGTGAGAAGATTACCAAGAAGGGGCTCAGTGGGGAAGGAGGCCCCAGTGGGATCCTGTTACCAGCCATCTGTGTTCTGTTCTTTGCTTTCGAACAAGACGGCTTCAAAACTCTGAACTCGAGAGGGCGTTGGGCTTGCATACAGATCAGCAGAACCGTTGCTAACAGCCCTGTTGACTGCGAGATGTATGAGATGACTCAACGTCTGTGCTTGGCAGAGTCAGCTGTGGTCCACTGGAGCCTCCTGCCCTTGGGAGGAGAGCCTGGAATTGGGGAAGTGCACTGAGGAAAGGGGGGCGGGGCTGGAGCTCGAGATCCAGGACAGCAGCTAGGGCTAAGAGGAAGGAGGACAGGAGGAGATAGCTGGGTCCTTCGTTTGCTGTTTTTGAACTGGTATTATGGAGCTGGGGAGAGGCAGGAAGAAGGGGAGAACAGGAAGGGATGGTTCTTTGTGATCTGGAGCTGCCCCCAGAAGGCTCACAGTAGCTGGAGGATGGCGGCCAGAGCCATATGGCTGTGTCACCAGGAAGTGGGTTCAGGAATGCATCCCAAACAAAAATGTCCCTCACCTCCCCAGTGAATTTCGCTTATGTCCAGGCAGATCTTACTGCTTCCCCCATTCCCCACACATTTCCTGCCAAACCTAAAGTTTATTTCAATCCCCATATAGCAGTTATATTGAAATGCATCTTCAGTTCAGTGACCATTTATTTTAAAAATATTTTATTGATATCTTTTGGTTTTTTACATTACCCACATTTCCAACTATGTCCTTCCTCCCCCAAAAAGTTTTTTTAAATGAGGAAGGGAAAAAAAAGTTGCCCCAAACTAACCAATGTATCAAGAAGTTCAACACTATATATGATATTTCATATCCATGGACCCCCACTTCTATAAAAATGTAGATGGAGATGTCTTCTTATATGTCTGACTTTGGGCAAGATTTGATCATTATAATTTCACAGCATTCAGTTCCAATTGTTTTCTTCTATTTCCTTCCACTTACATTGTTGTTTTCCTTGTTCCAATCACTTCATTCTGCAACTTTGTTCATATAATTAGCTCTTTAGCAAAAACATTTATTCAAATGCCATAGCCAGAACAGTAATTACAAATCATCCTCCCAAGCCTGGGGTGCAGTCTCCCACAAATGCACACAGAGTCAATGGCAGGGGAAAAGGAGGCACGGGCTCAAAGTACAGGGGTGGTGAGGCACATATATATAGAGAATCCACCTAGCCAAGGCAATTGACAATTCTAGACTGACCTTGATGTCCTTTCTTTGTCTGAGGGTCACACAAAGTTCACTGGAGGTCATGGAATCAATGGATGAGTCCATTGCTTTGCTGGGCTGACTCCTCCCTAGGTACTGTGTCTCAGCTAAATCCATCATTTCTCTACTGAGTTGGACTAAACTGTGTGTGTGTGTGTGTGTGTGTGTGTGTGTGTGTGTGTGTTTCACCCTCCTTAATGCCCTTCAGATGAGTGAAGGTCATCTGATGCCTACTTCACCTACGCCTTCCTCCATGCACTCCAATCACCTGAAATGTCCAAGTTCTCCCTTCTTCCTCCTTTCTACACTAATGTATTTCTTTTATTTTATTTTCATTTCTCTTTCTTCTCTTAAAACCCTCAAAACAGTCCCACTCCTAGGACCCATTTTTTTCTTCTTTAACTTCCTCAGTTCCCTTTAAAGATCTTCCCTGCCCCTAGGCTAAAGTGCACCTGGAGCCTGGGGTGGGAGCCTAGTTTTTCAGTAGATACTCCTGGATTGGCCAGTGAGTCAATAAGGTTGTTACCTTCTCTGAGCCGGGAGAAGCCTATATAAGCCCTGATGTGTAGCTTTGTTTTGGGGCTCACTTTGAGAAGTGTTCTGTGATTTGATCAGATGAAACTCTGGAAAGCCGTGGTCCAGAACCCCCCGGCTTTGAAACCCAGATGTTGTTTGGTATGGATGTAATGGTTGGACAGTTTGGAAAGCTGTCTACTTGATCTGTTTCTGTCTTGATAATTCTGCCTGTATACTCTGAAGTTTGGGATGCTGACCTTTTTCCCCTGAACGAGGTAAATGATACTTACTTGACTGATTAAAGTAGGCTTGTTAACGCATTTTGAGTTGCTTTTCTTTATCAAAGCAGATCCAAGAACCTGTGTTGGCAGACACCCTGGGGATGCTGGGGTGCTTGCTGCTACACGTTCCCTCTCATTAGAATGTAAGCACTACATTGTCACACACCCCCTCCTGTTTGTTCAAATAAATTTACCTTTCTAGATTTCTCTTGGCTCTTGTGTTTGCATTTCAAAGTTCCTACTTAGCTTCGGGCTTTTCATCAAAAGTACTCCCAAATCCTTTATTCCATTAAAAGCCTAGGTCGGATTATACTCCGCTTTCTGAGGTAAGCTATTCTTTGTAGTGAGCCTGTATCTTTTGCCTTTTGGAATGTCATATTCCAAGATCTCCTCTGATTTTTAGTAGAAGCCACCAGGTCTGAAGGTTATCCTCTTTGATAACCTTAATGCTTGAAGTTACTCCCTTATAGGAAAGAGGTAGAAGGTACAGCCTGCCTTCTTCAACAATTCTTTCTAATTCAGAGTCAATTTCCTTTGGTGAAGGACCTGACCCTTACTTATGGTCACCATTTAATTATATCTCCCTGATTCCTGTTGAGGTCTTATGTACAAGATGGCTATGGACAAAGGTATAGAGGCAGTCTGTGTCCAGGGATCAGCTAACTGTCTTTGCTTTGCTGGCCCATTACACATTCAGTCTATTGGAGCCCAAGATCTTTTCCAAGGGATAGGATTCTTCTTTTGTATCCAGAAGGGTTTTCCCCTTTATCTTTGTCTCTTCCAACATTCAGCTTTGAATAATAAGTCTCTACCCAAGGTAACCTAACATAAATACAAAGTGACTTTTTTGGGGGAGGAAAGGATTAGCAGGGAGGTAGGAGTGGGAAGAAACTCTCATTTGGGGGGATTAGGAAATGTTTCATTTAGAAAGTGATGCTTGGGGTGAGCTTTGAAGGAAATTAGGAATTTTATGATAAATAAACACAAATATACACCAAAAAATTGACATAATTTTGAGAGTTGGGAAAAATTTACTAAGTCTTGGGAGAATCAGAAAAGACTTCTTACAGGAGGTGGTGCTTGGGTTGACCCTTGAGCAGAGAGTCTGTGAAGACGGTATTCTTACCTTTACTTCTATTAGAATACTTTGTTGCCTTCAAAACTCAGCTCATGAAGCCATCCATGATCCTTCAAGATCAAAGAGCCTTCCCCTTCAAATTATCTCATATTTATTTTTCATATACTTACCTATTTATGCATTGTCTTTCCTCATGGAATATAAACTCTGTGAGGGCAGGCATTGTGTCATTCAGTTTACCTCCTCAGATGTCCTTCATCCTCTCTCCCTCTAAGTTACCAAACCTCAGAGAGAAAGGACCAGTTAAGTTTGAAGTGAGATGGAGAGATGATGTATAGCTCTGGCATTTGGTCTTTATCAACTTGCAGACCTCCCCGGATAGCAGCTGCTGGCAACCCACACAAAAGACTCCCCTCTTCTCTATCTCTTCTTAGGCACAGGCTTCCCTTAGAGAACTCTTACTTCCTGTGGAGTCCCAATCAGCCACCAAATAAGGCCCCGTAAAGACTGGCTCCCAGCCACTGTCAGCTTAGAAGGCAGGGGATAGATCTGAGCTATTCATCATGCAAAAGTCTATGGGATGGTGAGATCATAGATTTGGAGCTGGATGGGTCCTGAGAGGCCCCTAAATGCTACCCAGGTCTCAGGATTGGGGACCATGGTCACAGGATTTCAAATTGGGTCCTGTGTCTACCTTCAGCTCTCGCTCCACCATCCTCTGTTGCCTCCCGTCCCCACTTTAACCCTTGGCAAACTCCCTTTTAGTTCTGCATTAGCACACCAGCCTTAGGAAAGACTGTCCATTTTGTGGCTGGTTGCTAAGGAAAAGCACGGATTCATCAAGACCAGGCCATGCCAGACAACTCTTGTTTCTTGTTTTGACAGTAGAGCAGGGGAAATGTCACAGACAGACTTTACCTAAATTTTAGCAAAGCACTGGTGAAACAACCCCATGCTACTCTTGTGGAAGAGATGGAGTTGTTCAGTTGTGTCCTACCCTTCATGACCCCATTTGGGGTTTTCTTGGCAGAGATACTGGAGTGATTTGCCATTTCCTTCTTTAGCTCATTTGACAGATAAGAAAACTGAGTCAAACAGGGTTAAGTGATTTGCCCAGGGTCACCCAGCTAGTAAGTGTCTGAGGCCAGATTTGCACTCAGGAAAATAAGTCTTCCTGACTCCAGGCCTGGCATCTATTGTGCTACCTAGTTTCCCCTGGGAAAAAAAATGGAGAAGTGTCTAAAGAGGGATCCATTCAGAGAGAGGCATTAAGAGCTAGTTGGATGGCTAGACTCAAAGAATAATTATTAATGGTTCAATGTCAACTTGGCAGAGAATCTCCGGTGGAGTGCCCCAGTGATCTGTGCTTGGACTGGTCCTGTTAAGTAGCATTGTCATTATCAATGACATAGTCAAAGACACAGGGATATGCTCATCACGTGTTTAGATGTTACAAAGCAGGGGGTGGTGGTGGTGAACAGCAAAACACATTGGAAGAGAAAGAGAGGGGGAAAGAAAAAGGGGGGAGGAGAGAGAGGAGGGGTGGAGGGAGAGAGGGGGAGGGAGAAAGAGAGATGGGGGAGGAAAAAGGAAGGGGGACAGAGGAGGGTAGAGAAGGGAGGGGGGAGAAACAGAGAGAGAGGGAGAGAGACAGAGAGACAGACAGACAGAGACAGAGAGAGAGATCTCAATGGATGGAGCACTGGCTGAATCTTTTTTGTTGCTTTTACTAGATCCATGATTTTTTGGTATAGGAAGCTTCCAATGAGGAAACTCTATCTATTAATGTAGATTGGCTCTTGCTCCCTTGTAAACTTCCAGTCTTAGAAAGCTGCCTGGGGCACTTAAAAATTAAATGACCCACCCGGAGACAAAACCAGGAGGTGTCCAGGTCAGAATTTGAACCCAGGTCTTTCTACCTGAGGCCACTTGCTTATACACTATGCCAATAGGGATAAATGGGAAGTCTTACAATTGAGTTAAAGAACAAATAGGAGGGGGGGTGTGACAAGGTATTAGCTTCTGAGAAAAGGCATGTCTGGTGTCATAACTGCACTTGGCAGCTAAGTGACACAATGGATAGAGTGCTGGCCCTCAATTCAGGAAGACCTGAGTTCAAATGCTACCTCAGACACCTACTAGCTGTGTGATCCTGGATGAATTACTTACCCTCAGTTTCCTCATCTGTAAAATAGGGATAATATTAGCACCTACCTCCCAGGATTATTGTAAAGATTAACCAAGATAATAATTGCAAAGCACTTAGCACAGTGTCCGGCACGTAAATGTTATATAAATGTTAGCTATTATTACTATTACTTCACCTGGCACAAGGGATTATTGCAGAATCATGGTGTTAGAAAGAGACTTGAGGGACACCTAATCCAACCCAGACCTAAAGGGGATTCCCACCTGGTAAGTGGTCATCTATCCTCTGTTTGAATAAGCTGTTGACCAGTAAATGAGAGCCCTGGGAGTTACAAAGACCTGAATTTAAATCCCACCGCACACATTTTCTGGCTTCGTGATCCTAGGCCAATAATTTCACTGCTGTCTGCCTCAGTTTCCACAACTGTAGAATGGGGGAAATAATAACCTCAGAGCTGTGAGAATGAAATTCAATAATACTTATAAAGCACTTAGCACAGTGACTGGCACATAGTAGGAGTTCATAGAAATGCTTATTCCCTTCTCCCCACTCCCTACCCCCCAACGAGAGGGAACTTACTATTTTCCAGGGCATCCCATTCCATTTTTGTGAAGCTCTAATTTCTAGGGAGTTTTTCCTGACGTCAAACCTTGTTTCTTTGAAACTTATATCCCTTGCTCTGGTTCTGCTCTCTGGGGTAAAGCAGAGCTAGTCTAATCATTCTTTCAATGATGACCTTTAAGATACTTGTAGAAAGCTACCATGTACCTCTAGTCTTCTCTTCAGGCTAAACATCCTCATTACCTTCAACTGATGCTCACATGGCCTGGATTCCTGGCCCTTAATATTCCTGATTGCCCTTCCCTGGTATCTATCAACTTTAACAATATCATTCTTAAACTATTTGTTGTTGTTGTTCAGTCATTTCAATCATGTCTAACTCCAAACCCCATTTAGGGTTTTCTTGGCAAAGACACTGGAGTGGTTGGCCATTTCCTTCTTTAGCTCATTTGACAGATAAGAAAACTGAGGCAAACAGGATTAAGTGACTTGCCCAGGGTCACCCAGCTAGTAAGTATCTGAGGCCAGATTTGAACTCAAGAAAATAAGTCTTCTTGACTCCAGATCTGGCATCTACTGTCATTTCCTTCTCCATTTCATTTGACAGATGAGGAAACTGAGGCAGAGTGAAGTGACTTGCCCAGGGTCACACAACTAATAAGTGCCTGAGGCCAGATTTGAACTCAGGAACATGAGTCTTCCCAGTCTCAGACAAGGACACTCAATGCACTATGGCACCATCTAGCTGCCCATAAACTTAAATTATGGCACCCAGAATTGAGCATAATACTCCCAGATGTGGTTAGAACAGGGCAGAGTACAGAAGGACCAACTGGCATTGGAGGCAGGAGGCCTTAGGTTCAAATTCTGCCTCCGATTCATACTGCCTTTGGCACCCTGGACAATCTCTCAGTGGCCCAAGAAATTCTTTAAGAATGCAAGCTGCCAAGAAGGTACTGGTCAGTATTGGTAAAGGGCATTTCCTCACATGGAAGTTCCCTATACCAAAGAAAACCCAACTAGTTTTCATAATGAAATCTCAGATGCCATTAGCTTTTCTGGCTCCCACTTCACACTGTTGACTCAGAATGAGTCCCTCCAGTCCGCTGTCCTTCAAACAAAGTGCTGCCTATCCGGATCTCTTCCCTCCTGTTCTATCCATTGTGTCGCTCAGCTGCCAAGTGCAGTTATGGCACCAGACATGCCTTTTCTCAGAAGCTAATCATGGAAACTGTCCTTTCTCCCAACCATTAGTGTTTTAGGGACACTAAAGTTACATCATTGGTCCATACTTCATCTCCCTTTGCCCATATGGGAACTTGAAGATTTGGCCTTCCTTGGAAACCAGGGCTGAAACTGTTGGGCACTCTCTCATCCCCCTGGCAGAGGTGGTTAGGTCATCTCAAGGTCATCTCCTGCTTGACCACCATTTTTCCAAATTTGCCCAAACTTCACCATGAGTACACCTTGTGCCCTTTAGGTCTGGGGTTAAGGTACCCCAGACCAATGGCCCAACTGACATTCTGGAGGGAGAATGAGGAAGGAGGGTTCCCTGAGTGCCTTCATGATCCTGCAGATCTCTTTAAATGTCCTCTTTGTTCTCCCTCCTTCCAGGGGACATCAGGGCATTTTAGATTGGCTACTTGGACTTGGAATCAAGATGACCTTGGTTGGAATTCCATCTCCGATGCTTAGTAGTAGATAACTATGGGCAAGTCACTTATGGGTATAATAATGCCATGGTACTTACCTCAAAGGCAGCTAGATGGCACAATGGATAGAGTTCTAGGCCTGGTGTCAGGAGAACTTATCTTCCTGAGTTCAAATCTGACCAAAGACACTGATGAGCTGTGTGACCCTGGGTAAGTCACTTCACCCTGTTTGCCTCAGTTTCCTCATCTGTCAAATGAGCTGGAGAAGGAAATAGCAAACCACTCTAGTATCTTTGCCAAGAAAACCCCAAATGGGGTGATGATGGGTCTCGAAGGGTTATGGTGAAAATCAAATGAAATGTAAAGCATCAACTACATCTTCTTATTGACTGTATACTTCTTAATGTATTTATGACTTTAAGGAATTGTCCCTTTTAGACTTCAGTCTAGTTCAATACTGAATAAAAACATAAATACTGAAATATAAGAGGAAAGCCTTTTCAGATGTAAAGGAACATCCTACACCCTAGAATGGGCCTCAAGTTTGAATTGATCATCTGCATGTGGTTGGTTGGTTGATTGGTGTTGCCTTTGTTCTTCAAGAGGACCAAAATGACATCATTCTGTTAGAGTCAAGTTACAGTGTGTCTGACGGGCAGATCAGTCCAAAATGAGTTCAGAATGCTCTACCAAGTTGGGCACAAATAGTCCTCGTGAACATTTAAGGTGGATTCTCTAAATTTTCACATCCTGAGTTTCTTTTGAGCTATTTCACTTCTGCTTGGTTGCATATGGAAAGGCCAGCACAGGCAGTGAATTTGTCCCAGTGCACAGGTAATACCTTCGTGCTTGGGGACAAGCACTCATTTGAATAAGACCCCAAAAAGAATCTTGGAAAGTATAATTAATTAGCAGATCAAGTAAAATAAAGGTAGAGTCCTTCACTGAGGAAACTTGTTTGGAAATAGGAAGAATTATAGAACAAGAAAGGCTAAGCCTCTCCTACATCTAGCCTAGAGATAGCAAAGCTCAGAACCAAGACCTTCAAGGAATTAAAGAGGAAAGATTTAGGTAATCCTAGGCTGAAGGTATTCACTCTTACTCAAAGAGCATAGTAGCACTCAGCTAAAATGAGTAGTCTGACACTTTAGCTGAAGAATGTATAGTAATACCCCAGCAAGCCAGAAGAAGGCAGAGCCTGAAGCTTCTCATCAAGGAGCTAGCACAGTGAATCGACCCATACAGCAGAAATGTTTCACCCTTGGAAGAGTGACTGAATGATCTGCCTGGGCCAGTTTGGCAGCTGCCTCCCACCAGCCAAGCAACCTGCCCATTGTAGTCTGGCAATAGCAGCCCAGTGACCTAATGACCTTCCCAGCTCAGCCCACCAGCAATTAAGCCCAGTGAAGACCCAGTTCTGCAGCTGAGAGACCTGCCTGGCCCAACCTAAAAGTAGATTAAGCTATCCAGGTGAGGTACCTTGACCTGTAAAGAACCAGCCCAGCTGAGCAGCACAATAATGCATTCATCACTGATGCCACACCCTGCAGAAAACTTCTTGAGGATCTTCTGGAAAAAGAAAGACATTAAAGTGCTGTTCACCTAGAGTTATGATGTCTTGGCCACAAGGGTCACCTACATCAGTGCTTCACTACTATTGTACTGTGGCCAGTGTCTACTTTTCCTCCTGTGAACTGTGTATATTTGCAGAAGGATATGACCCAGGGTTTTTGGGGACATCCTTTGTAACTACTGTTTTTGCCATGCCATTTAAGTAAATATATTTGCTAAGAATAAGCTCAATCGATTGGCTGATTGTTAAAGGAAGCACATTGATGGGGGCTTAAGAGCTATGGTGTTATGAGGATAGACACCCACAAGGTTAGCCCTGAGAAAAGTAAAAGCCACCCTACGAGGGCTGTTGTGGTTTAAGAGAGTAAGCCCAGAGAGATGTTACAAGACATGGGGCTTAAAATCTGTTTGTATTTACTCCTCAATTAATAATTCAACTCAATAAGCATTTTTTTTTAAAGCAATTGGGGTTAAGTAAGTTAACTTGCTCAAGGTTACACGGCCAGTTATTTTGTGTGGGTGTTCAGTATCTGAGGCCGGAACCGATTCAGGTCTCTCGACTCTGGGTCGGCACTCTTACTGAACCACCTGGCCCCCCTCAACAAGCATTTATTAAGCACCTACCGTATGCTGGTAGGTGCTGGGGATACAAAGATAAAAAGGAAATAGCTCCTGCTTTCAAGGTATTCTACTCAAACACAGGGATTTAGGAGCATGGATGAAATTATCCTGTACTCCCCTGTAGTACGATGTGGTGGAAAACTGGTCTGTACTTAAAGTTTGAAGATAAAGATTTGAATCCCTTATTTGCCATTACCCAGCTGGCTGCCCTTGGTTTGGTCAACTACCTACTCTGCACCTCAACTTCATTATTTGCAAAATGAGTGCCTTCTAAGATACTTATCTAATACTGGTCCTGGAATCAGAGGCAAGGCAATAAATAGTCCTTACTATGTGCCAGGCTCTGTGCTAAGCTCTGGGGATACATAAACAGGAAAAATCAGGACAGACCCTGCCTACAAGGAGTTTACATTCAAATGAGAGAGAATGCACCATAGAGACCTCGAAAGCTGCTGGATGGGTGTGTCTCGGTGGGGAGTAGGGGAAGGTTGTGGTGTTAAAATGCAAAAAGTCAGAAGCAGAGTCAGGAGAGGCTCAAATCCCACTAGCTGTGCAACTGTGGACAAGTCCTTTAACCAGTCTCAGCCTCAGTTTCCTCATCTGTAAAATGAAAGGGTTGCTCTATATGACCTCTGAGGCTTGAAATCTGTAAGCTTACTCTATGCTCCCAAGCCTAAAATTTCACCACCACCAGTGGAAGCGATAAAAGAGGAAGCACATCAATTTTCTTTTCGCATTGCACCCTCTAGTGGTCACATAAGTGAACAGGCAAGAGTTGAACTCCAATTCTGGGAATACGGGTGGAGAGGAGGTGATTTAGGCCCAGACAGTCAGATTTCCCCAGATCGAGTTTTGTGCCCTTTGACCGAATCCAAACTTCATGGAACAAATCCATAAAACTTGGGCTTAGTCAAAAGGCCGCACCCAAGAGTCTAGAGATGCTTATCCCGGAGGAGGTGGCCTAAAGGTGCTGAATTAGAGGATATGTTTTCTTGATGATACTAATTTGTTAAAAAGGGATAGCCCCTATTGAGGGAGAGGGGATGAGTTAGTGGGAAGTAATAAAGATGTAGGGGCTTCTGGGTGACACAGTGGCTGGAATACCAGGTTTGGAGTTAGGAAGTCCTGAGTTCAAATCTGACTTGTGTGACCCTGGGCAAGTCATTTCACCCTTCTTGCCTCAGTTTCCCCATCTGCCAAATGAGCTAGAGAAGGCAATGGCAAACTGCTCTAGTATCTTTGCCAAGAAAACTCCTAAATGGAGTCATGAAGAGTAGGACATGACTGAAATGACTGAACAATAATAAAGCTGCAGAAAGAGAATGTAATAAAAGGGCATAGGTAAAACAAAAAAAATAGAGAAATAGGTGCTGATCTGAACTTTCAAAACTCCCAGGTGAGCGAACTCCCTCTACCAAAGAATCCTGGCAAATTCTTTGCAATGTATAGTTTTAGAGAATTACTGAGAGCATTGAGAGGTCAAGGGACTTGCTAGTAACAGACAGGATGTGTGAGAGACAGGACTCGAACTCAGGTCATCGGGACAAAAACATGCAAGGGGAAAAGTTTCTACGGGGTACAAACAACTTTTGCATTGTTAAATGGAAAATATACTTAACATAAACCTGGAGAGGTAGTCCCTAAACATTTATTAAGCACCTACTGTGTACCAGGTACCATGCTAAGCATTAGGTATATAAAAAAAGACAAAAGACAATCTCTACTCGCTAGGAGCTTGCACTCTAGGGAGACGAGGGAAGTAAACAGATTGGTTCGAACAAGCTACATGCCAGATAAATAGGAAATAATGAATAGAGGGAAGGCACTAGGATTAAGGGGGGTTGGGAAAGGCTTTCTGGAGAGGATGGAATTTTAGTGGGGACTCAAGAAAGTCAGAGAACCTAGGAGGCTGAGATGAGGAAGGAGAGCATTCCAGGCATGGGGGAAAACCTTAGAAAAAATACTCCGAGCCACGAGATGGAGTGGCTTGTTTGGGAAATAGCAATGATAGAGTTACTTGGAACATGTGGATGGGGTTATAAGGTATGAGACCAGAAAGGTTGTAAGACATCTGTCTAGGTCATGAAGGGCTTTGAATACCAAACAAATTTTGTATTTGATCTTGGGGGTGACAGGATGCCGCTGAAGGTTATAGAGTAAGAGGAATGTGACCTGGTCAGATCTTTAGATGTTAGAGGGAGTTCCTTCACCTGATTGGTGCTTTTAGGAAAATGACTTTGATGAATTGAAGTAGGGAGAAACTGAAGGCAGGCTATTGCAGCATGGTATAAATAGAATCCTGGCCTTAGAATCAAGAAGACCTGAGTTCAAATCCAGCCTCAGATTGGCTGTTTGACCCTGGGCAAGTTACTTAATCTCTTATGCCTCAGTTTCCTCATCTGTAAACTGAAGGGGTAGGACTCAGCGGCCCCTAGTAGCCACTAACTATATAACAGAAGAGCCCAGTTTCATATACAATCCTGTCTTTTGTTTTTCTTTGTAAATTGGAGTGTTTGTATATGCTGCACATTAAGTTAATAACAAGAAATAAAAATATTAAAAAAGGAATAATTAAAAAACTCACTAATTGAAAACAGGCGATCAGTTTCCTTCGACAAGTCTGCAAAGGACAGACTTCCCTCTCCTGTTCTCCAGGACTGGGATTGAGGAAGTTGAAGGAAAGATGGGGACCAAACCATTTCATAAATTCTTCACTACTTGCATTATTGCCAGCAAGCAATTACTCAGATACAGGAATGACTGGGAGGCTTAAATATGGACAGCCATCTCAAGGTGGTGGTTCTTTGGGTAGGCATCTCTTTCTCCCTCCTGGGCCAAGGTAACAGCTGGGTCTTAGGGCGGTCTACCATAGGACAGCAGTGCCCAGGCAGAGTTAACTGTGAGGTACTGGGCCAATCACTTGATCACTTTTAGCCACGTTAGCAACATTCTGAGACTTTCCTCTCTGATGCTAACAAACTTGGGCCACAGGTCCTTCCTGCCATTGACTCAGCACTCTGTGGCAAAGTGACCCTTCCCTGTCTTTCCTGAGCCAAGATCCAGTATCTCCTCTGCAGCTTAGAATGGTGGCTGACTGTTCAGCAGCATCAATGCTAATTTTCTGACCTAAGACCTTTCTCAGTGTGGCATTTTCTTTTAAAGCCAGAGCTGAAATTCCAGTTTCAGTTTTAGCCAAACTGACTTCCTCCCCTCCCCCAGCCATAACCTCTCCCCTCAGGTATTTGTGATGGAAATAACCATTGGGCCTGGCCTGTTCCATGGCATACCAGAGTGGCTAAGAGCGGAATGACTGTTGCCATGGGGCTGAGTGTTTGCATAAAGCTCACTGGCCATAGGAAGTGGGAGCTTTTGAAGGCTGCCCACGCCTCCCACTCCTGAAAGCAATTCTACCAGCACTACCAAAGTCTACTGGGACCTTCAATTTGGCCTGGGAGGCTACCAGGAAATGTGTGATTGTCCTGCTGGCCTGTGAGAGGGAGGGTGAGTGTGGTGGGAATGACAGTGTGCAGTGCTCGGGTTCAGAGACAGGCTTTAATCCAGGCCACTTCTTATCTCTGTGTCTCTGGGCAATTCACTTTACCTCTGAGCTCTGGTTTTCTTATCTGTAAAATGGGGATAATAATTGGTACCTCCCAGGGTTAGTTGGAGATAATGTATTTAAAATGCTTTCAACCAACAAGCTTTTATTAAGATCCTACTGTGTGCACTAGTACATACAGCACTGTACGAGGTACTGTAAACACAAAGACAAAAATGAAAGTTTTCTCCTTTCAAAGAGTTTACAATCTACTAAGGGAGACAGCAAGTGTGTGTGAGTGTGTGTGCACTCACACACAGATATAACCATGTAACCTGGGGCTCAAGTCCACACATTTTACATCTGCATAAAAGAGTCTCCTTTTAATGGAGAAAGTGCTTGCTTGAAGCTTAGAGTAGGGCTTGGGCGAATTTTTTTTCTGCCTAAGCATTTGAGTTGAATAGTTCCACTTAGGAAAAGCAAGTGTTTACTTGGCATTCTATGCCTGCAGGGCAGTCTAGGTGGGTGGAAACTTGGGAGAAGAAAGTTAATTTTTTTTCTTCTGGCTTCCGGCTTTGAAAGAGGACCCTGATGGTCCCAGGGTCCTCTTTCATGATACTTGTACACTCTCCAGCTTATCAATCAATGACTTTTCTAAACTGGCACGTCCAGAATTAAACACAGTCTTTCAGTTGGGATCTTAGCAGAGTAGAACAGGGTCACCAAAACCCTGTGTGTACATGCCATTAGCCTACATAAAAGCAAAGGTGACTTAGCATGATTTCTGCCAATTCAAAGATCACATACATGCAAATTTTGATGTCTTTGGAGGCTGCTGGGATGCTGAATCCCCTTACTGATCTTTGTTGCATGTGAAGCAAACTGTCTCATTTGTATGAACATGTTTTAATGAATTTTTAACCAAAGGATTTGTTTTCATTCCCTTTTAATTACAGTGTTTCTCATTTCAAATTAAACATAGGCCCTACTAAACTATTTTATGAGATAATTTCCAAATAAATGACTCCTATTTCCCTTAACCTCTTCCACCATGGGCTTCAGAGTTCTTCCTTGATTCAAGGATGGCTTGTGAATCAGCCCAACCTGATCAAACTCCAGAGCAACAAGTCTTTCCAACTGCCCATACTAATCAATCAATCATTTATGAAAGTTGCTATGCACCAAGCACTGCTTTGGCCAAGGGACTTAAAAAGGGGGAAATAGTCCCTGCCCTGCCCTCAAGGAGCTTCATTCTACTAGGGAGACAATATGTATTTCCTAGAGGTACCTCGACCCAATATGTCCAAGGTGGAGCTCAGTACCTTTTCCTCTAAATTCCTCCTTTTTCTGACTTCACTATTTCTGTCCATGGTGCCACTTTCCACCTAGTTTCTCATGTTCATAACTTTAGAACTGCTTTCCTCTTCCTACCCCTCTAACAGTCAATCACTTGCCAGGTCCTATTGATTCCATAGTTGCAACATCTCTCCCATCTGTCCCCTTCTCTCAATTCCTACATCTTTCCCTACCTAGACTGTTGTAGAAACAAAAATATGGAATGCTCCTTGTGATGGGGATGTCATCTGAACCCCAGAAAAGAAAAGATCATGCCTTTGGGATCTGGACACCAAAAGGGAAAAGACCCTGGACTTTCCCACATATTCGTGGGGCACCCAGCCTTTCCCAGTTAATAATCCTTTCCTCATTGTCTGCACCTGTCCCCACACTAGACTGTCAGTCCTTAATTCCATCTAAACCCCTTGCACATGGTCCAGGTCCCTGGCATTTGCCTGGGGCACTCAGTCCTTCTGGGTTCATCTCTGTTAACTCCCAGTCACTTGACCACTCCTAGATCCTTCCCACAATCTTTCTGTATATAAGGTCCAACTTACCCCCCATTAAATTGCTCAGATTCCTTAAGAGTTTGGCCTGCTTGTCAATACAAACGTCACAAATGCTCAGATTCTTAAAATCTGGCCAATATGACAGATTCTTAAAATCTTTCCCACTCTGCCTGGTGTTCTAATAAACCTTATCTTGGCTGAAAGAAGGCTTGGGTCAAATTCATTTGAGGAAGGACCTGCATCACTTGCCCTTGAATTTCGGGGTCCAAACACCCTTAGACCTCAATACTTGGTCTTGAGGGGTCCCTCTGTTTCATCATGGACGATGACAGGGTAGCAGAAAAGGGAACAGAGATACTCATACCCTGTTGGTGGAATTGTGAATTGATCCAACTAGTCTGGAAAGTGATTTGGAATTATGCTAATAAAGTCCCTAAATTATACATATCCGTTGATTCAGCAATTCTATAGCTAGGCATATTTCTACAGGTTAACAACTATAAAAAAAAGGTTCCATGTAACACAATGCCTGATACATTGTAAGTACTTGAAAATGCTTCTTGATTGGTTGATACACACTAAAATATTCAGAGTAACACCATTTGAGGTAGTAAGGAAACTGGAAGGAAAAACAGAGGTAATGGCTACACAAATGGGGAATGGCTACACAAATTGTGCAACATGAATGTGGTGAAATGTGGTTGCACCACCAAAAGAAAAGGCTTAAGCATGGGGAGACACATGAACTGACATAGAGAAAGGGTAACAGAACCAGCCATATACGTTTGTATACATGTATGTATGTATGTATGCACACACATGTATTATATATACACATATCCATGTATATGTATGTGTGCCTGTATGTATTTGTAACAATATACAAGGAAAGAGCAAAAACACCTGTGACTAAATGCTGTGTAATGATAATGTCCTGTAAGTATAATGGCCAAAGATATATATATATATATATATACCCGGAGAGATGACTAAATGCTCGTCTTCTGGTTAGAGTAGAAGTCTGTGGGACGTGAAATACTACATATGCTGTCAAATTCAATTGCTGTGTTGGTTAATTTTGCTGAACTTTTTTATTTTGTTTTATTTTTTTTATTTTTATTTTGTTTCTCCTCCTAATTCTTTGTTTCAAGCTTAAGGTCAGGGATCAGCCTAGCCCTCGACAGTTACCCCACCCTGTGAGAATATATATATATATATATATATTTTTTTTAAAGCAATCGGGGTTAAGTAACTTGCTCAAGGTTACACAGCCAATTATTTCTGGGTGTGGTGCTGAAGTATCTGAGCCAGGATTTGATCCAGGTCATCCCGACATTGGAGCCGGTGCTCTTACTCGCTGAGCCACCTGGTTGCCCCGAGAATAAATCTTAAACAATCAAAGACTTTAAATTGAAGTCTGTTCTCAGTTCTTTGGTGTCAATTACTGCTACAACAGGGACAATGCTAAGACACCAATGGGAAGATAAGAAGTTCAAAATCCTCATGACCCTTTAGCCACAGGAGAGGGGAAGAGGAGACAGGTTGTTCATCTCCTCTCCTAACCAAGCAATTTCTTCTGGAGGGTTTGATTGGAATGACTCCCACTACTAAGCTGCTAGATGCTTGAATTTCTTGGGTTCTAAACTAGCTCCTTGTTTTAAAGAAGTCCCCAGGGCATAACCTAGTTCCTAGACCCACTGGAAGAGACTTCCTGTCAATATCCCTCTACTGTCTCCAATGGCTTTCAATGACATTTTAAACAGACTGGATGCAGTGAGGAAAGGCAGATCCAAAGTTCTACAAGGAACTCAGCAGAAAAGGTATAACATGCCTAAGGAGAACTTCATGAATGCCCTATAGAGGGTTAAAAAAAGAATTTCCTGTGAGTCACTTCTTTGCCAAACATGCTCTGTAAGCTTGGACCCACTTTACCCTGGACTCTGTATGTACTTGTAAGAGAGTATGATTGAGAATTTATTTTGTACCAACTCCATCACTTTTGTAAATATCTGTATCTTTCTAAAGGATAATTAAATCTGGATGGCTAATTGAAACCAACTGATGATCTATGAAGGATACACACTGGTGGGGACCCATGAGCTATGTATGGCACTAGAAAAGGCACCCTCCAATGCCTCAGGGTTACCCCTTGACACTCAATTGTCAAGTAGCAGCTGAGTTTTGGGGATTGGGTGAGACTGGGATAGAATCTAGTGCTTACAAGTGTTACCCAAAGGATGAATCATGTGGTGGGGATGGGGAAGGGATATATTCAGAAATGAAGATGATTTAAAAATAAAAGTACTCTTTAAAATTTTATAATTGGAAAAAGGAAAGAAAACAGTTGAATTTACTAAGAATCATAATTTTTAGATCAGTGGTGTCAAACAGTCAAAAATGGATCATTGTAGGCTTGTATATTGTTTTCTATTATATGTTTGTTTATTTTGTTAACTATTTCCCAATTAAATTTTAATGTGGTTGGAGGTTTTGGAGGACAAACAGGGCCTGTTGGCCATGAGTTTGACACCTGTTTTAGACCACCTTAGGTTGACTAAATTCTTTTTTATTTTTTATTTTTTTTGTCTTTATTAATTTGTTTGCTTTTAGTTTACAAGATTTATTACCAGAATTCCTTGAGTTTCAAATTTTCTTTCCCTTCTCCCCCTAGGTGCCCCCCCCCCTTCCTGTGGCGGCATACAGTCCAGTATAGGATCTGCAAATACTTTCACATTAGGCATTAGGTTTTAAAGAAGGACTGTATCAGATGGAATGAAGAATGGGAACGAGGAAACAAAAGCAAACAAGAAAAAAAAAGTCATTTGCTTCAGTCTGGATTCAAACTCAGTTCTTTCTCTGGATGTAAACATCTCTCTCCATCATGAGTCTTTTGGGGTTGACTTATGACTGGATTGCTGAGAAGAGTTCAGTCTATCAAAGCTGGTCATCATACATACGTTGTGTCTGTAATTGTGTACAAATTCCTCCTGGCTCTACTCTTCTCACTCAGCATCAGTTGGTATAAGCCTCTCCAGGTAAATATAAAGTCTATCTGCTCCTCATTTCTTACAGCACAGTAGTATTCTATAACATGCATATACCACATCTTATTCAGCCATTCCCCAATTGATAGGCACCCCCTTAATTTCCAATTCTTTGCTACCACAAAAAGAGCTGCTATAAATATTTTTGTACATATGGGTCTTCCTCCCACTTCTATGATCTCTTTGGGATACAACCCTAGAAGTAGTATTGCTAGCTCAAAGGGTATGGAATTATTTATAATTCCAGATTGCTCTCCAGAATGGTTGGATCAGTTCACGACCCCACCAGCAATGCATTAGTGTTCCAATTTGTCCACATCCTCTCCAGCATTTGTCATTTTCCTGTTTTGTCATCTTAACTAATAGGACTGGTGAGATGTGGTACCTCAGAGTTGTTTTGATTTGCATTTCTCTAATCAATAGTGATTTAGAGCATTTTTTCATATGCTTATAAATATCTTTAATTTCTTTCTCTGAAAATTGCCTGTTCATATCCTTTGACCATTTATCAATTGGGGAATGACCTGCATTCTTATAGATTTGACTCAATTCTCTGTATATTTTAGAAATGAGTCCTTTATCAGTGACATAGGTTGTGAAAATTCCCATTTTCCACTTGCCTCCCAATTCTGGTTATATTTTGGTTTTGTTTGTACAGAAGCTTTTCAATTTAATGTAATCAAAATTGCATTTTATAATGCCCTCTAATTCTTGTTTGGTCATAAAGTCTTCCCCTCTCCACAAATCTGACAGGTAAACTATTCCTTGCTTTCCCAGATTGCTTGACTAAATCCTTAATGTGTGTGTGTGTGAGGATTTTTATTACAAAAGGTCCACCCAGACTTAATTAGCCTTTAGAAAGAAATAAGTATTTACTGCAATGGTAGAATTGGTACAAAACAAATCCCCAATCTGCAAGCATACTGGAAGGATCAATAACTAGGAAGCCAATGCATTTGGGCTTTAACATTATTGTGCCTAATGTGAAGGAGGAGGAAATAGAAATGACGGTAAAGAGAACTGTGAAGAAAAACTGATTCAGCCCATTCTAGAAATGGCAGGTCTGTGCCGAAGGTGAAACAGTTTGAAGGGTTTTGAAGGCTTGATTTCAAGGTATCTGAGAAAGGAGGGGAAACCAAAGACTTGGGAGGGGGGGGAAGGAAATACAGGACTTTGGAATTATGCCAACTGATCCCTATGTATATCTGTAGGCAGCTAAGTGGCCCTGAATAGAGAGTAGCAGGTCTGGAGTCAGAAAGCTCTTGTCTTCTCCATTCAATTGTTTTAGTCATATATGACTCTTCAGGACCCTGTTTGCTGTTTTCTTGGCAGAGACACTGGAGTGGTTTGTCATTTCCTTCTCCAGCTCATTTTAGAGATGAGGAAATAAGGCAAAGAGGGTTAGGTGACAAGTTCAGGATCACACAGCTAGTAAGTGTCTGAGGCCAGATTTGAACTCAGGAAGATGAGTCTTCCTGAGTTCAGGCGCAGTGTTCTCTCCACTCAGCCACCTAGCTGCCCAGACCACATCTGTATAGTCTCTCGATTGACTCAAAGGTGTAGAAGGTACAAGCTCCCACTCTGCTCATTATCTGTTGACTATAAAAAAGACCCTTAATTTGATCAAGCAAAATGCCCACTTAGTGGCTTCTCTCTTCCCTTGCCTAAGTCAAATATTGACAGATTTAAGAGAAATAACTTGGGTCAATGACACTTTGATTTTAATATTATTATTTTTGTTTTTTTTCTTTTTGGAGGGGGGGGAGGTAGGGCAATTGGGCTTAAATGACTTGCCCAAGGTCACATGGCTAGTTTTTGTGTTAAGTGTCTGAGGACGAATTTGAACTCAGGTCCTCTCCTGACTCCAGGGCCAGTGCTCTATTCACTGCGCCACCTAGCTGCCCCTGATTATTAATATTATGTACGATTTAAAAGCAGGGAGAGGTACACTCACCAGAAGTGCTTACTGATGTCATGAAGGATGGCTAGAACAGAGTCCAAGTAGATGAGAGATTTCCTACAGCTAGTAAGGTCCTCCCAAAGCTCCTAGTTATGGATGATATTGTGCTGATGACATCAAGTCCCAAAACACTTGAGATCATCCAAAATAAAATACATAATCATAAAAAAGAATTGTGTCTAATTTTCCACCCAGGAAAAACCCAGGGCATTAATAATTCCCGTTGTCCAATCCATGACATGCCATTGGATGGACAACCACAGAACTGGTCTACTTTGGACAGGGATTGTACATAGACAATACCCTGGGCCCAGACTTGAACAGGGGGAAGAAAGCAAACTGAATTGTCCTGGGAAAGTGAAGAGTGATTTTTGCTGTTTGCTAAAATAGAAATTCATTTAAAAAAATAATAACTTCTTTGGGGGATACTGTATGTCTGTAAGTCATGAAATACTGCAGTCTCCAAAGAATTGCAGTTGAAGGTTATCTAAGGGACAATGGAGAGGTACATGGTGAGTATAAGTAGGCATTAAAGAACTGCATAAGAGAAACAGCATCAAAGATGTCATCATCAACAGAGAGATGGCTGACTAGGAAAGAAGTTGAGAGAGAGAGAGACAGAGAGACAGAGAGAGAGAGAGACAGAGAGAGAGAGAGAGAGAGAGAGAGAGAGAGAGAGAGAGAGAGAGAGAGAGAGAGAGAGAGAGAGAGAGAGAGAGAGAGAGAGAGAGAGAGAGAGAGAGAGAGAGAGAGAGAGAGAGAGAGAGAGAGAGAGAGAGAGAGAGAGAGAGAGAGAGAGAATGGGCAGCCAGCATTTTTTCTGATGTGGATGCAATATCAAAAGATCTCAAGGAAGATCCAACAATGTTTGGTAGACATGCAATGAAGAGTTGAAGGGAGGACATGGCAGAGAGGGCATAATGAATTTCATTCTTCATTGTTGGTCAGAGTACCCAGTCAGTCCAAAAATATTTATTAATCATCTGCTATTCATTGAATCAAGATTGTCAATAACCTCATTTAGGTCCTATCTCCTCTACTCCTTTCCCCATCAGACTCATATGGCTATCAGAATTGTCTTTGTGGTCAAGGCATTCTTCCTATTGCCTACAGCTCTAACTTCTCTACCTGGCACTTGAGGCCCTCCCCAAAACATTGTCACTTGACTTTTTTCATTCTCAGTTCTTTCCCTCTACACAGTCTACACTCCACACACTGTATACTCCAGTCAGGTTGGACCGCTTTGTATCCTAGGACACAGTCTGCACTGTCACCTCTAAGAATTTGCTCAGGCTATTTCCTATGTCTATAATATCCTCTGTCTCTTATTTCTTCTGTTGCATTCCTAATCATCTTTTTTCCCCCTCTTAAATAGATTTTTATTTTTTTCAGTTGCATATAAAGACAATTTTAAAAATTTTATTTATTCATTTATTTATTCACTTATCTATCTACTTATTTGCTTTTTGGAAGGGGGAATGCAGAGCAGTTGGGGTTAAGTGACTTGCCCAAGGTCATATGGCTAGTAAGTGTCAAGTGTCTGAGGTTAGATTTGAACTCAGGTCCTCCTGACTCCAGGGCTCTATTCACTATGCCACCTAACTTCCCCATTTAACATTCATTTTAAAATAAAATTTTGTGTTCTTAATTTTCTCCCTCCCTTTTCACTAGGATGGTTAAGTACACACATACACACATCCATATATATGTATATATATGTAATGCATATATATGTGCAATCATGTAAAACCTATTTCCATATTAGTCATATTGTGAAAGAAAAAACAGAACAAAAGGAAAAAAAAACTATGGAAAAAAATAAAGTGAAAATAGTATGCTTCAATCTGCATTCAGACTCCATAGTTCTTTCTCTGGATGTGGATAGCATTTTCCATCATGAGTATTTTGGAATTGTCTTAGATGACTGTATTGTTAATCATAGTTGATCATCACACAGTGTTGCGGTTACTGTGTACAATGTTCTCCTGGTTCTGCTCACTTCACTTTGTATCAGTTCATGTAAGTCTTTCCAGGTTTTTCTGAAATCTACCTTCTCATCATTTATTATGGCACAATAGTATTCCATTACTATTGTGGTCATCTACCACAATCCTATCTATCTTTTAAAGCCCAACTCAAATTCTACCTCTTCCAGGAAGATCTCTGATCTCCCTTCTCCAAATCTCATAAGACTTTGTTTCACAGCTCCCTAAAGCATTTATTACCATAATCTTATACATTATAGCGATCTGTGTTGGTGTTTCTTCCTCCTACTAGCCTATAAGCTTCTTGAAATTAGGGACCATGTCTTATGTCAGCTTTGTAGCAACCCCTCACCCCACATCAGAATAGTAATATGCAAACCATAAGTACTTAATGAATTTTAGTTATAGCTCAGAGCACCAGGATTTGAATTTCGTAGAGAATCATCAGAGGTGTAATATAATGCCAAAAGAAAGGCAACTTCCCAAGGTTCAGAATACCAGCATAGGTGCTCTCCATTTTATTCAGTAACAAACCCAGAACAGAGAAGATCAAAACATGACATCATTCCAAATACAGCATTTACTAAGTGTGATTAAATAATCTCCAACCTTCCAATCATTCAATCAATTACAAAGTCCCTGTTCTAAATACTACTCCACCCCTAGGCTATACCTTCATTTGGTCCACCACAAAACCCCTCTTCTCAAATGGAGATTAGTTTCCAAACATAGGTAAAGTACCTTCATTTGTCAATCACAGAGCACAATAAGGTCAAAAGTTCCCCACCCCTGGATCACAATTGAATCTACCCCTAAGTTACATCAAGTTTAAACACAGCACTTAATACCCAAATGGAGGTCTTTTCTTCATCTTGACAAGAGGCAAGTTCTCAGCAATCTTAGTTCCTGGGGAGACAAGGCTTAGCAAGGCCATAAGATACATTGCCAGTCCCTTCATGAATTTATCCTCTGTCTGTAGAACAGTCCTAGAACCCCTGAACACATTAGCAAAGCCCTCTCCCAGGATTTCTGTAAACATACAACAAGAAAATCCTTCTTCAGGGCTTCTGAACCAACAGAAAGGCTCCCAGACCCCTGCAACAACAGCACTGTCCTTCACCAGTGGACAGTATTCACTCTGTCTGCAGGACAGTCTCCAGACCCCTGCAACAACAGCACTGTCCGTCATCAGTGGACAGTATTCACTCTCTGTCTGCAGGACAGTCTCAGGGCTTCTTAACCAAATGCCAGGTTCCAGGACTTCTTCAACAGGACAGTCTTTCACCAGTGGACAAATCTGGCAAAATAATATCAAAACAGACAGACAAAGTACCAGCAAAACAGCCATGTCTCCTCAGTCCTTGGCAGCTCAGGGGGCAGGTCTCTAAAGTCCAGGGCAATTCAAAGCAGCCACCAGCAATTCTCTTAGTCTCTCTCTCTCTCTCCACGAGGTGCTGCTTCCAAAAAGATCTTCCACCTCTCTCTAGTGTCTCTCCAAATCTATGTCACCAGCTCCTCCCAGTTCAGGACTTTCTTTTCACATCAACAAGTCCATCCCACAGGTGGGATTAACAAGCTCTGGGTTTTAACACAATCAATTTGAAAACCAAGCCAATACAGGGGAATCTTTAATTGCCATTACTATCACAAGAGGTCATCTGGTCACTTATCCATTTTACAGATGCAATTGTCTGTCCTATTAAACACTCCTAGGCTACAACTGGGCAGCTAGGTGGTACGCTGGACAGAGCATGGGCCTGTACTCAGGAAGATGAATCTGGCCTCAGACACTTACTAGCTGTGAGACCCTGGGCAAATCACTTAACCCTGTTTGTCTCAGTGTCCCCTTTCGTACAATGAGCTGGAGAAGGTAATGGTAAACGTCTCCAGTATCTTTGCCAAGAAAACCCCAAATGGGGTCATAAAGAGTCAGACATGACTGAAATAATTGAACAACAGCAGGCTACAATTAAAAATGCTGTTGCAAATGTTTTTGTTCTTAATGTAGCAAAGAACTGGAAACATAGTGGATACCTTTCAACTAGGGAATAGCTGAACAAATTATGGTACATGAACATGAAGGACTATTTTTGCCCCATAGGTGTTAACTAATATGATGGATTCAGAGAAACGAGAAAGGACTTGTATGAACAGATGCAGAGAGAAGGGAGGAGAACCAGGAGAAGAATTGACCCAATAATGTCATAGAAAGCACTTTTTGAAAGACTTCAGAGCTCTCATTAAGTGAGCAATCATGATTTTTTAGATGTCTCACAATGAAGCATGCTTCCTACTTCTTGGTAGAGAGCAGATGGACTTGGGGTGCACAAGGAGACATATTTTCAGACATGGCCAATGTTACGATGTGTTTTGTTTAGCTTGATTATACTTCTTACAAAAGGAGGCTTCCGTTGGGACTGGCTAGGGGTGGGGCTAGAGTTGGTGGGTAGTAATAGCGATGCCAAAAAAAAGGCAAAGAAGCAAAATAGCATGACTGAAATAGTTGAAAACTATATATAATGCTAATAATAACCAAAGGTGTTCACTATGAGCCAGAAACTGTGCTAAGTGCTTTACAATTACCTTCTCATTTGAGTCTCACAGCACAGAGGTAGGTGCTTTTATATTTTATATTTTATTTAATTTATATATATATATATATATATATATATATATATATATATATATA
>NW_027185798.1:21376350-21447317 GCF_028583685.1 Petaurus breviceps papuanus
TATATATATATATATATATATATATATATATATATATATATATAATAATCTCCATTTAACAACTGAGTAAACTGACGCAAATAGAGGTTAAGTGACTTGACCAGGAACACACATCTGGTAAGTGTCAGAGGATGAATTTGAACTCGGGTCTCCTGACTCTAGTCTCAGAGCTCACCTATCTCAAAGGACCAGAAGAGAGAACAGAAGGACTTTGGAAGAGGACACAGACAAGCAGGATCACTTTGTGTTCTTTTGCACTTTTTGGTTTTCTTCTATGTATTAAAAAAAGCTTAATTAATATTCTTTTTTATGTGCATCTATCACTAACCCCTACCTGCTACCCCTTCCTCCCCCACCCCTGATAAAAGCCCTTCCCTTGTAATAAATAGGTACAGACCAATAACATCAAACAACTCTTGGCTATGTCTGAGAATGCATATCTCATTCTGTCTCTCTTTGTTCATGACCTCTCTGTGCACTGGTCACAGGTATGTTCCTTCATCAGTCAATTAGTCAATCAGTTAGCATTTATTAAGCATGTACTATGTGCCAGGCACAGTGCTACTCATATCCTCTTTGGCCTATTATCTTTTTGGAGGGGAGAAGGCAGGGTAATTGGAGTTAAGTGACTTGCCCAAGGTCACACAGCTAGTGTTAAGTGTCTGAGGCTGGATTTGAACTCAGGTCCTCCTGACTCCAGGGCAGGTGCTCTATTCACTACGCCACCTAGCTGCACCCGTCTATGATGTTCTGATCAGAGTTCTGAGGTTTTTCAGTTATTTTCCTTTGTAATGTTGTCACTGTCATTAGATGTCCCAGTCCTGTCCATTCTCCTGTCTCTTTGTCAGTTCATACAGGTCTTCCTAAGTTTTCTAAATCCAGAATATTCATCATTTCTTATTGAATGAGAAAATCTCATTACCTTCATATAATACAATTAGTTCAGTCATTCCAAAGTTAATGGGCACCTATTTTGTTTTTAATTATTTGCTACTACCACCATTAGGTGGTGCAGTGGCTAGAGTGCCAGGTCTTAGACACTTACTAGCTGTGTGACCTTGGGCAAGTCACTTAACCCTGTTCACTTCTGTTTACTAAAATGAGCTTGAGAAGGAAATGGCAAACCACTCCAGTATCTTTGCCAAGAAAATCTCAAATGGAGTTACGAAGAGTCATACATGACTGAAAAATGACTGATCAAAACCCCAAAGTGATGCATTAAATCTATCATTACACACCTAGAGGCAGCTAGGTAGCACAGTGGATAGAACACCCCAACCTACTCCAGGAGACCCAACCTCAGATTCAATGGTTTTTACACCAGATTCCAGTTTCTTTACAATTTACAAAATGTTACTGTATCATTTGATCTTCACTGCAGCCCTGGGACACGTGTAAAGTGGACATGTAAAGTGAACATGACTGTCTCCATTTTATACATGAGAAAATTAGATTTCAGAAAGGTTATTGGCCAAAAAAAAATCACATAGCAAGCAAGTGGCAAAAAAGGTGAAACAAACCAAGAATTCTGAATCTGAATAAAAGGAGGGATCTGACACCACTTGTTCTCAGGTGCATAACTAGTTGTGAAAGCTTTTTTGATTGAACTAAACAATCAGACCCCATCCTTACATAGTGTCTCTGATTTCTTCCATACTACTTTGCCTTGGAAGGCAGTTAATAAATCTTTAAAGGGGGGAGAGAAGAGGGAAGAAAGGAAGGAAAGAAGGGAGAAAGGAAGAGATGAGAGGGAGAGAAAGAAGGAAGAAGGGAGGAAAGGAAAGAGGGAAGGGGAAGGGAGGGAGGCAGAAAAACAAGATTGAAGGGAGACTAGAAGGGGGGACAAAAGGAAAAGAGGAAAGACAGAAGGAAGGAAGGGGAAAGAAGGAGGGGGAGAGGAAGAAATTTATTTTATCCTTCCCTCTATCCCTAGTAGAAAGAGTTACCTCATTCCAGAGTTCCCTGCACCATTGTAATCATATGTTTAGTCCTTATCTATGCCAGACTAAACTAACTTCTCATTTGGCAGCTATTGGGACAGAATTTCTTCTTTCTTCCTTCCAAGGAAGGAAGGAAAGGTAGAAGGAAGAAAGGAAGAAACAAGGAGCTCTTCAGAACCCTCATCATAATCAGAAAACCAGGGCTTGTGTTGTACGTGGCTTTTCCTGACTTCTTCCCCAGAGAGAAACTAAAAGATCAAATTATATGCATGAAGTCATCATCACAGATAATATAACCAGAAAAAGATGGTGAATCAGAGCTCCCTCTTCACCTCTCCTCCTCATCTCACAACACTCAGATCCCTTCCCCCTCTATCTCTTCCACCCCAGTCTCACATGAAGAGGTGGCCCTTCTCCTTGCCAAGACAAACCCCTCTACATGCACCCATCGCTCCATTCTACCCTCCCCATTCTCTCACTAATCTTCAAACTTGCCCTAACCATTGGCTGCTTCTCCTACAACCTATAAATACACTTGTATCTCCCACATTCTTAAAAAAATAATCCTCACTTGGTCTATCTATCCCAGCTCTCTGTGGTCCTATATCTTTCCTCCCTTTCATGACTAGACTCCTTGAGAAAGCTGGTTATAACTGGTGTTTCTACTTCATCTCTTCCTACTTTCTTCTAATCTTTCTGGTTCTCTAGTTTATCATTCAGTTGAAACTTTCAAAGTTGTCATTGATCTCTTCAGTGCTTACTAATGGCTTCTTCTCAGTCTTTGGGCTTCTGGACAGCTCTTTGAATCTGTTGATCATTTTTTTCCTCCTTGAGCTTCTTTCCTCTCTTGGTCTTTGTGACATTGTTTTCTCCCGGTTCTCCTCCTTCCTGTCCGACCATTTCTTAATCTCTTTTGCTTGTTCTTCCTACAGGTGTTTCCCAATAACCATGGGGGTCCTGCAAGCCTTGCTTCTGAGCCCCCTCACTTCTCAATTTAGTGGATCTCATCAGCTTCCCATATGAACCTCTATATGAAAATTATATCTCCAGTCTTGAATCTTCAACTGCCTCCTGGACATTTCAAATTGGATAGCCCACAGAAATCTTAAACTCAACATGTAAAAACGGAATTCATCATTCCTCCCAACCCTTCTCCTCTTCCAACCTTTTCTATTACCACTGAAGGCACCCCCATCCTCCAAGTCACTCACGCTCAAAGGCCAAGGTTTTCCACTGCATCTGCATCTACATAGTTGACTTGATCTGTATCTGGTAACTGGACCCAGATGGCTTAGGAGGAGATAGTGAGGCTGGTGACTGCACAGCCCTCCGTCATTTAAATCCACTTCACTTGCATGTTATGGCTCACTTCCAAACAACAACAAGCTCAAAACCTATGTGGTGTCATCCTTGTTTCCTCACTCTTACTCAATCTCAGATTCAATCTGTGCCAAGTCCTGTTTATTCTATCTTTGAAGAATCTCTTGTATATTATAATGTTAGTGTTTAAGATCTCCCCACCCATTAATAGGCCTCAGGTGGAGCCCATTAAGGGAAGCTTGCTTAGGGGAGGCTTACTTGTAGGAAAGTTTTCACACCTTTTGTTAATTTCTGATTAGACATTGAGTCATGAGGGTTGTGATGCCTTTGGAAGACTTGCTTATGAGAAGGATCTTGTGATCCTCTGGTAAAGGGTCTGTGGCATTGGAGCTCCTGCCTGCTCAGATGTAAAAGCTCTCTCCATCTGGGGATGTATGTAAAGTATACCACAATATGCTTTGATTCAGGCAGTCAGAGCCCTGACTGCTGGTCTTTATTTCTCTGCTTCTACTTTCTCTGTTTTAATTTTCTCTGAAGTTCAGGGTTCTGACTTTTCCCCTGAACTAGTGAATGTAATTTAAAAATATTGTTGACCCCTTGAACAGCTGTCTTTCCTAGAAAAGCAGAAGAAGCTGTGCTAGTAGCCATTCTGGGTATGCCAGTGTGATTGGCGATACACATATGTCCCCCTCTTTCCTCTGACACTGCCACCATCCTAGTACAGACCCTCATCACCTCATGCCTGGACTATTGCAATTAGCCCCTCTCTGTTTCAAGTTTCTCTCTGCTCCAGTCCATTCTCAATTCATTGTCAAATTGATCTTCCTAAATCACAGATTTGTTCATGTCATAGTGCCCCCACTCCCATTTAATAAACTCCAGTGGTTCCCTATCACCTTCAGGATGATTTAGAGTGGGAAGGGATCTTGGAAGTTGGGCAGTCCACCCTTCCCCCATTTTACAGATGAGAAAACCAAGACCAAGAATGATTAAATAACTTACTCAACGAAGATGATAAGCAGTAGAACTGAGAATCTAAGCAAGGTCTTCTGGTCCCAAAGGTAGCATTATCTCCTTTGAGCTAGTCTTCTCGACACCCTCCAAGATCCATGTATCTGGATTCTCTTTATTGGGAATTATCTTCCCTCTCAGTCAACAGATATTTACCAAGTGCCTACTAGGTGCCAGGCATTGTGCCAAGCACTAGGGAGACAAAGAATGACAAATAATCCTAGCTCTCAAGGAACTCAGCCTATTTGGGTAGACTAGATGCAAGCAACTATGTAGAGAACAAGATAACTACAGGTTAAATTGGAGATAATCTTGGCAGAAAGAAACTAAATTTAAGGAGGATTAGAAAACCTTCTTGCAGAGGAGTAGACCTTAGCTGAGACTTGAAGGAAGCCAGGAAGTAAAGAGGAGAAGGGAGAGAATTCCAGGCATGGGGGACAGCCAGGGAAAATCCCCAGAGAGATGGACTGTTGTGTGCAGAGAACAGAGGAATAGCAAGGAAACTGCTATGCAGTCCCATGGCTCCATACCTTTCTCTGGCCACCACCCACTACGGGAGTGGTGGCCCTGGATTGAAGAATACATAGAGGGAAGGAGTAAGGTGAAAGGAGACTGGAAAGATAGGAATGGGGTGGCTAGGTGGCACAGTGAATAGAGCACTGGCCCTGGAGTCAGGAGGATCTGAGTTCAAATCAAGCCTCAGATACTTAACACAAAAAAACTAGCCATGTGACCTTGGGCAAGCCACTTAACCCCAATTGCCCTACCTTTCCCCTCCAAAAAAAAAAAAAGATAGGGAGGGACAAGATTATAGAGGGCTTTGAAAGTCAAATAGTCCATCAATGAACATTTATTAAGAACATCACTTGGGCCAGGTTGGGCTGCTACGTGGTGCAATGGAGAGGGTACTGAATCTGGAGTCAGAAGACTCATCTTCCTGAGTTCAAATACAGCCAGACACTAACTAGCTGTGTGACCCTGGGCAAGTCACTTAATAACCCTATTTGCCTCAATTTCCTTATCTGTCAAATGAGCTGGAGAAGGAAATGGCAAACCACTCCAGTATCTTTGCCAAAGAAAATCCCAAAATGAGGTCATGAAAAGTCAGACATGGCTGAAATGACCCAACAATGGGTGCCAAGTACTGTGATAAATGCCGAAGAAACAAAGGCAAAAGATGCTTCTCTCAAAGAGCTCCCATTGTAATAGTCAATAAGCATTTATTAGGCACCTACTACATGCCAGGTACTGTGTTAAGCACTAGAAATACAAAGAAAGGCAAAGGACATTCCCTGTCCTCAAGAAGTTCACAATTTAATGAAGAAAGACAATATAAAGAGAAGCTTAAAATGTGAGTCCCCATCAGGAGCACGTGATGCAAGTCCAGAGCAGCACAGTCTTGTGGGCAGTGACGAGGCAGCTTCCCTGGGTGTTCTCCTTAAATGGGGGATCTGGGAGAAGCTGTACAGCCTTCAATATGCAGACAATGACATACAAACAAGCTACCTACGGGATAAATGTGGGGAACGGGGGTTCCCTGAAGGAAGGCACTAGAATTAAGGGGACAGAGAAAGGCTTCTACAGGAAACCTTTTAGGGGATTTGGGGGATTTTAGGAGGGATGTGAAGGTAACCGGGGAAGCCAGGAAGCAGAGAGGAGGAGGGAGAGCATTCCAGGCTGTGGGGGATATATATATATAGCCAGGGAAAATTCTCAAATTCAGGAGACAGAGTGTCTTGTTCAACGAAAGGCAAGGAGACGAGTGTAACTGCATCACATAGGACTTGGGGGGAGGTGGCGGGAGAGGTGTAAAGTGTAAGAAAGTGGTGAGAAGGGAAAGGGGGAGGGAGCAGAATCTAAAGAGTTTTGAATGCAGAGCCAAAGATTTTACATTGGATTTTGAAGGTAATAGGAAGAGGCTGGAGTTGACTGAATGGGGGATAAAGTAGTCAGACCTTTCGTTTAGGAAGATTGATTTGACTGCTGAGTGGAGGATGGATTGGAGTGGGGAGAGATGAGACAGAGAGAATGACCAAAAAGCTCTCTCCACTTGGCTGTTCTGATTGGTGACAGTTCAGTATACCTAATGGGCCCTACTAATGCTGTTTCCCCCTGCCATTTTCTAAGGCATCAAATCAACATAGCCCTTGCTACTAAAAAGGGAGTGGTCACTGATTGCCCCTTGGCTCCATTCACCATTTCAGTGGCTCCAAAACAAAAATATCTTTCTCTGGCCTCTACTCCCTTATTTGTGTGTTGTTTAGTCATTTCAGTCACGTCTGACTCTTCCTGACCTCGTTTGGGGTTTTCTTGGCAGAGATACTGGAGTGGTTTGCCATTTTCTTCTCCAGCTCATTTGATAGATGAGGAAACTGAGGCAAACAGGGTTAAGTGACTTGTTCAGGATCACACAGCTACGGTAATAAATGTCTGAGGTTAGATTTGAATTCAGGAAGATTTGTGTTTCTGATTCCCAGTCTGGTACTCTATCCACTGTGCCACCTAGCTGTCCTATTTGTGTCGTCTTCCCCAAACAGAGTGTAAGCCTCTTAAGGGCAGGGACTGTCTTTTTGCATTTGCATTCCTAGTTATTAGCAAAGGTCCAAGACCACAGTAAGTGCTTAATAAATGCTTCCCCCCTCCACTCATTCATTCATTAATTTTCTAATTCCTCTGGGTAAAATTGTATAGTCTTTCTCCTCCGCCAGCAGGCAGAGAAGTCTGGATTTAACAGATATTTAAGAAATGTTTGATGACTGACAGCAGTAATGCAGACTCAGATGTCCTATACCACAAAGGTAGCACTTCTCATAGTCTCCTGATCTATAGTTCATAACTTTTCTGGTCATGGACCCCTTTAGTAGTCTAGTAAAGCCTATACGCCCCTTTTCTTTTTCTTTTTTTTTTTTAAATATATTTCACTTACTTTGCTAAATATTTCCCAATTACATGTAAAAATTTTTTAGCATTCATTAAAAAAATTTTGAGTTCTAAATCCTTTCCTTCTCTCCCACTATCCCTTTTCCTTGAGAAGGAGAGTGCTTTGATAGGTGGCACCATGGATAGAACGCTGGGTTTGAAATCAGGAAGACTTATCTTCCTGAGTTCAGATCTGGTCCCAGACATTCACCCAGATAGCTCTGGGGTAGAGAGTGAGGCTGGTGACTTTGCACAGCCCTGCCTGGCTTAAATCCAATTTCATTTGCAAGTCATGGTATCCCCTTTTTGATGCCATGGTCCTCTTCAAGAAGGAAGGACAGACAACAGCAGCAGCAGACACTAGCTATAAAATGAGCTGGAGAAGGACATGGCCAGCCCCGTCCAGCATCTTCGCCAAGAAAACCCTAACTGGGGTCAAAAGAATTGGATGTGACTGAAAAATAACTCAACAACAACATACATGGGAACTCATGCAAAGCATATTTCCTATGGATCCCTTTGCAAAATATTTTAAAATGCCTAATAATAATAGCTAACATTTATATAGAATTTAAAGTTTGTAAAGTGCTTTACAATTACTATCCCATTTGATTGTCACAACAACCCTGGGAAGTGCTATTATTATTTTCATTTTACAGTTGAGGAAACTGATACAAACAGGTTAAGTGACTTGCCCAAGGTCACACAGCTAGTGAGGGTTTGAGGCTGAATTTGAACTCAGGGCTTCCTCACTCCAGGTCCAGTGTACCATCTCATTGCCTATATGAAACAAAAAAAACATAGGATTACAAAGCAAACTAATAGTTACCAGTATCCCTTCTATGTTGATGGGGTTAGGGGCATGCTGCGTAAAATTTTTTGGTGTTCCCTTTGTACCAGAGAAGAAGTCTGAATTTTTTCTTTTTCTTTTATGGAATGTTTACAATACCTTATTGTAAAATTTGGGTTAAATATTTGGTCACGGGCTCTGTGTCATCTGCTGACCTTCATGTGTCATCTGTAGCTTCCACAAAACTCCCTCCAAATTCCCATTTAATCTCTTATGCTGATATATGGAAACCACAATGAGGAAAGTCATGATCTAGAAGGAATAACTGTGTTATATATTTGCTTTTTGGAGGAGGGAAGTCAGGGCAATTGGGGTTATGTGACTTGCCCAAGGTCACATGGCTAGTAAAGTGTTAAGTGTCGGAGGTCAGATTTGAACTCAGGTCCTCCTGATTTCAGGGCTGGTGCTCTATTCGCTATGCCACCTATTGGCCCCAGGATTACTGTTTATTGAAATAAAGATTTAATTTTTCTCCCATCTAATTCACTGAAAGTTTTGTGGATTTTAGGTTAAGAATTTCTTCTCTAGTGGCCAATTAACTGGGCATTCCTTCAACAAAGAATTACTGATGCTTCTCATTAAAAAGTCCTGTGCTATATGCACTGGGGTTAATTGTTATAAAGGATTAGGGACTTGAATTTTATACAGGAAATATAGATTTTGGGGCTCTGAAGACCAGAGCATTTTATGTGGGAGGTAACAGCAGGAGAAAAGGAACAAAGATGGAAACTTGTTTCTTTTCCTAGTCTTGTCCCTCCCTTCAGTCATTTATTTCTAACTTAGACTCTTTCACCAGCTTGACCATCACATGTTTCCCTTGTCTTTCCAGTTAGGCTCCAAACCCTGAATAACTCCCATCTCCAATCCTCTTCTCTTACAGCAATAGGATGCTGTAAGATCATGCTGATCAGGACCAAGATAAATTTATGCTATCTAAGACTCCACCGGGTCTTCCCAGCTCCAAAGCAAGAGATAAATGATAGAACTGACTGACTGTCACAATTGATTTGACTGATTTCAAGGAGCATTTATTAAGAACATATATATTGAGAATAAGCATTTATATAGTACTTTACAAATATTATCTCATTTGATCATTTCAACTCACAACAATCCTGCAAGGTAGGTAGGTGCTGTATCAGCAATGCCATATTCACAATGCCTGTGGAAATTACAGATATGCTGATATAATTATCCATCACAAAATACATCAGGCTTGCCATATGGGGGAATAAGCTAGAAAATTGATTAAAATACCAAAAGACTGAGTCCCAAAACCAGAAAGTGAAAGCCATCAGAGTAGTTATGAAATTGGCACAGGTAGATAAAGTAGAAAGCACCCACATTTTCAAGCCTTTAAAACAGAACAGGCTACCTCAGGCAAAGGTCCTCCTCTCCCCACTCACAGCAACCACCCAGCGTCCGGGAAGCGTGCTCCCAGCAGCTCCGGCCCCTGGCAGTCCTCAGCAGGAGTCCTTAGCAGAAATTCTGGCTGACTCAAAAAGGGCTTTGCACTGCTGCTGCTGCTGCTGCTGCTGCTGCTGCTGCTGCTGCCGCCGCCGCCACTGCTAGCCACCGCAGGAACTCTAGTTTGGCTTCTGCTTCCTCTTGCTCCGCCCCTTCCTGCTACGTCAGCAAGTCCAATGGGGCATGGAAGATCTTTAAATCCCATAACCCTTACAGGTGCTGTTATTATCCCCACTTTACAGTTGAAGAAACTGAGGTAAGCAAAGGTTAGGTGACTTGCCTAGGGTGATAGAACTAGTAAGTGTCAAGGTAGGATTTGAACTCAGGTCTTCTTGACTCTAGAACCAGTACTCTATCCATTGTGCCACCTCACTGTCTCTACTTGCTATATATACCATGTGCAAAGTCCTATGCTAGGGGCAGGATACAAAGACAAAAAAGAAACAGCCCCTGTCCTCTAGGGAACTTACATTCTACTGCGGAGGATACATTTACACAGGGAAGTAAACATAGCGTCTAAACAGAGTAATTTCAAGGAGAGAATGCTAAGTAACTGGGGGAAAGTCCTCAGGCAAGAAGTGACACCTAAGGGAAGGTTAGGAAACACAGGGGACCATGTGGGCAGAAGCATGGAGGGTAGAGGCGAAGTGTTTTGTCTGGGATTTAGAGCAGAAAGGTCAATTTGATTGGAGCAGAGAGTATGTGAAGGGAAGTACTATGAAGTAAGACTGGCTTCACATGCCAGGCTAAGAATTTCATTTTTAGTTCTGGAGGCAATAGAGAGCCATTGAAGGTTTCTAGATGGGGGTGAGGGTGGGGTCTGAAAGGTTAAGAGTTTTGGTGGCAAGAAGGCACAGGACCATAGGATCATAGAACCCTGGGACCTTGTTCCGCTCAATATCTTTTGTTTCTGTCTGATCTTTAATCTTTCCCTCCTTATTGTCTCTTATTCCTTCATCTACAGACACATTTAGGGCTCCTACATGATCTCTTGATCTTGTTCACTCCCCAGCTGTCAACCTGTTTCTCCTAAGCTTCTGGAGACAGTAGTTATCTTGACCCTGTTATATGTCAGACATTCAACTCAGTTTCTTCAATCTGGCTTTACTCTCCTCCACTGTGTTAGAAGAAATGTCTCCTTCTAACATGCCACCAGTAATCTCCCAATGGCCACACCCGTGGCTTCTGCGGCCTCCTTGACCTTCCTGCAGTATTACACAATCCTGACGCTCTGCCCCTTAGTGTTCTCTTCTCTTGTCCACATGTAGTGCCCTGAGGGGTATGCCTAGCAGTAGGGTCTCTGGGTCGAAGGGTATTGACATTTCAGTTGTGTTTTTTGAGGCAATTGGGAGTAAGTGACGGGCCCAGGGATGCAATGTTAATGGGATATAGGATCTTCCCACCCATTAATAGACCTCATGTGGAGCCTATTAAGGGAAGTTGGCTTAGGGGAAGCTTGCTTGTAGGAAGGCTTTCACACCTTTTGTTAATTTCTAATTAGGCACTGAGTCAAGAGGGTTGTGATGCCCTCTGGCTCTAAAAGGGTATATATACTTGAGATTAGTATTTTGCTTTGGGACTCACTCATTGGAAGGGTGTTCATGTGATTTGACCAGATGAAACTCTGGGTAGCTGGTAAGGAATTCCTCCCTCACTTTTGAAAATCCTAGATGTTGGTGCTTCTCTCTCTCTGGTAACTATGTATGAATTACCTTGGTCAGACAGTTGGACCTGTCTGTTGATCTGTTATAATTTCTCAGACAGAAGCCTTGTTTGTTGGTCTTTATTTCTCTGCTTGTATTTTCTCTATTTTCTTTGTTTGGATTTTCTCTGAAGGTCAGGGTGCTGATTTTCCCCCCTGAACTAATGAATTTAATTTTAAAAAGATTGTTGACCCTTTGAACAGCTATCTTTCTTGTCAAAACAGATCTAAGAACCTGTGCTAGCAGCCATCCTGGGTATGCCAGTGTAGTTGCTGCTACAAGGGGTCACACAGCTAGTAAGTGTGTGCACTCTGATTTGAACTCAGGTCCTTCTGACTCCATGGCCAGTCAGTTACTTTTTTTTCCACTTAATAATATTTTTTTCCAATTACATGTAAAGATAGTTTTCAATATTCATTTTTGTAAGATTTTGAACTCCAAATCTTTCTCCCTCCTTTTCTTCCCTAGACAGCAAGCAATCCCTCAGTTACTTTTTAAACACAATTTTAAATAGATTTCCAGAAAAGCTGAACCAAGTCACAGCTTTGCCAAGAGTTTATTCATGTGCCTGCCTTTTCCCAGTCCTCCAATATGAATTGTTCCCATCTTTTGTTCTCTTTGCTGATTTGTTGGCTGCTGGATCAGTTCTCTCAATGTGCTTCTTAAAAGAAATCTGGTCGTCTTGGAGAATGAAGGACAAATAACAATACTGACAACAATGTGCTCCTGCCTCTTTGGTGATTCCTGTTCAGTTTCCTTCCCTGATTCCACTTTCTTTTCCCATCCCATACAAATGGGCATCCATCAAGGGTCTGTCCTTGTGTCCTTGGCCCTTATCTCAATCAGTCAATAACAGTCAGTTAATAAACATTTATTAAGGGCCGATTATGTGCCAGGCACTGTGAAAACACTGGAGATGCAAAAACAGGCAATATACAGTCCCTTTCCTCCAGGAGCTTACAGTCTTAAGTGGGGGGGGGGGGGGCCAACAACAAGCAAACAACTACATACAGACAAGCTCTATACGGAATAAATAAGAAACTGTTAACTGAGGGAAGAACTTAGAATTAGGAGGGGTTAAGGAAGATTTCTAGCAGTTGGGATTTAAAGAAAGCCAGTGAAACCAGAAGGTGAGGGGGAGAGAGAGCATTCTAGGTATGGAGGACAGATGAAGGAATCCTGGGAGTTGAGAGATGGAGGGTCTTGAACAAAGCACCAGCCAGGAGGCTAGAGTCACTGGATGGAAGGATAAGTGGTGGGGAGTGAAATGTAAGAAGACTGGAGAGGGGGCAGCTAGGTGGTGCAGTGAATAGAGCACCAGCCTTGGAGTCAGTAAGACCTGAGTTCAAATCCAGCCTCAGACATTTGATAGTTATCTGTGTGACCTTGGGCAAGTCACTTAACCCCAATTACCCCGCCTTTCCCCCTCCCAAAAGACAAGAAAAAAAAGAAGAGTGGAGAGGTGGGAGGGGGCTAGGTAAGGAAGAACTCTGAACACCAAGCAAGGGGATTTTGTATTTGGTCTTGGAAAAGAAGCCACTGGAGTTTACCAAGTAGAAAGGTGACTTGGTTGTACATGCACTTTAGGAAAATCACTTTGGTGGCTGAATGGAGGATGGGTTTTCATGGGGAAGAGACTTGCAACAGGAAGGTTATTGGAAGAGTTTGGGGATAAGGTGATGAGATTCTGCACTGAGGGATGGCAGCATCAAAGAGAGAAGGGGGCAAATTAAAGAGATGTTGCAAAGGTGACATTGAGAGACCTTGGCAACAGCTTAGATATAGAGGGTGGGATGTAGAGGGGTGTTTACCATGTCTATATTCTCTCATTTGGCAATCTGCTCTCCTTTATTCTGATAACCCCAAATCTCTAACTCCCTGACTGTCCCCTGAGCTCCAAGTACAGCTATTATTGAAGCTCCATTTGGGGTTCCTACAGAACCTCAGGTTTAAACTCAACAAGTATGAAACAGAATTCATCATTGTCTCTCCAAAACCTGGCCCTCCTAATTTATCTAATTCTATTACTCATTTTTCTTTTTTTGACATTCACTTTTATAAGATTTTGAGATCCAAATTCTTTCTCTCTCCCTCCCTCCCCTCTCCACTTAGGCAAGTTGGTATAGGCTATACATGTACAATTACATTAAACATATTTCCACATTAGTCATGTTGTGAAAAAAAGAATCAGAACAAAAGGGAAAAACCATGAGAAAGAAATAAGAAACAAACAACAACAAAAAAAAGATAAAATATTGTGCTTTGATTGCATTCAGACTCTGTAGTTCTTTCTCTGGATGTAGATAGCTAAGTGTATCAAAGTTGGTCATTCCATAATGCTGCTGTTGTTGTGTACAATGTTCTCCTGGCTCTGTTCACTTCACTCAGCATCAGTTCATGTAAGTCTTTCCAGGTTTTTTCTGAAATCTGCCTGTTCATCATTTCTTATTTATTTATTTTTTTTGCTTTTTGGAGGGGGGACAGCAGGGCAGTTGGGGTTAAGTGACTTGCCCAAGGTCACATGGCTCGTAAGTGTTAAGTATCTGAGGCCTGATTTGAACTCAGGTCCTCCTGATTCCAGGGCCAGTGCTCTATTCACTGCTCATCATTTCTTATTATTGCTCATTCTTCTAATCACCTAGTCTAAAAATCCCAATCTTTAATTCTTACCCTCTTCCTCAGTGACTCTACTGTGAAGTCCTACAATCTTCATGACATTTTTTTCTGTCTCCTCTCTTTTACATTCCTAATGCCACTCCCTAGTCCTGGCCCTTATTATCTTGCTCCTGGATTATTATAATGGCCTCCTAACTGGCTTCTTCAACCCATTCTTCATACCTCTAATCAAGTGATTTTCCTAAAGTACAGGTCTGATCATGCCATTCTTCTGCTCAGAACCTTCAATGGCTCCCCATTACATTAATATTCAATTCAATTTAGTGAGTGTTAAGTGTCTGCTGTGTTTGGCACTACAGTTGCAAAAACCAACCAGTTCCTGCTCTCCAGGATCATTGGACCATAAATTTTGAGCTGGAAGGGGCTTAACTCAATTTGCAGACAAGGAAATGAAGTTTTACTAGGATGGCAGTGGGGGTATAACATTTACACAGACCAGTAAGTGAGAAAAACACTCTAGGAATCTAAGGTTTTTAAGAAGCAGGAAGTGTGATCAGGGCATACAGGACAGCTTGTACAAAGACATGGAGGTGGGAAATGGAATGTCAGCTTCATCAGGGTAGTGTAGTTTGACCGGAACACAGGGAGTAATGTGAAATCAGTCAGGACAGACAGGCAGGAGCCAGATTGCAAAGGTCCTAAAATGCCATGGAATTCTTTAGCCAAGGCCCTCTCTTATCTGGGTTCAACCTACCTTTTCAGACTCATTTGCCAAGTGACTTCTTTTCATACTCTATGTTCCAGTGAAAGTTTGGTGACCTTGCTCAGGACCACAACAATGTAGATTTTAACACAAATAAGTGAGGAGGGCATATAGAAGAATTTTACCCAACAAATTCAACAAGCATTTTTGATTTTATCCTATTGTGTGCAAGGCAAAGAGAAAAAGAACAATACTGGTCCTGCCCTCAAAAGCTTATGTTCTCTGAATTAGATCAATAATATGATTAGGAAGCAATTAAAGTCCAAGGAAAATTTTTCTTCATGGAAAAGAGAGTAAACAATCACTGAGAATTAAGGTGGAGTTCATACAAATACCAATACAAAATCCCATTTATCTAGTAAGGGCCTACTATGCACTGAGCTGGGGCGTAGGGTGTATACCTGTGGTGGGAGGGCTGCTCATCCACCTTTGGTGACCACCTGTCACCCAATGCTCACCAAGAAGCTGGAGCATGTGCAGAGACTGCACCCTGGCAAATAGTTTTGGCAGATAGGCTAAACCAGGGTGTAACCAACAGACCTGAAACCCTTCGGTGAGTTGGGGGCCGGGGGAGGTATACTCCAAGCACATGAAGACCTCCCCTGTGGATGAGGACAATTTGTTCCAACAGTCACAAAGGCAGCTGAAGCAGCGGCTGTGGAGGCTTAGAGCTTGGTTAGACAGTGAAGATGCCAAGGTCATTCACTGTAGCCTGAACTGTCACCAGTCCTCTTGATTTCTGTCTTGCCACTGGACTTTGATGATTCCAGAACAGGAAGGGAGATCAACAAATTCAAGTAACTTAGACTCACTCAAATTCATTTTATGCATGAATCAAAAGATATCACCCATGCATTTTACCATTTTTACTTACTTCAAAGTCCTGTGGTGACTGGGAAATGACGAAGAAGCAGGTTTGGATACACTGGGAGCTGTATTCACAACCCTGCACACAGGGAGCCCAGGCCATAGGGTTGTCTTCTCACTGGAAGTAGTGGGTTTTGGGAGCCATTTGGGTGTCTGAGCAGGTTTTTTTTTTTTTTAATTAAATTGATTTGTTTATTTACTTTTAGTTTACAACATTCGGTTCCACAGTCCCTTGAGTTTCAAATTTTCTCCCCCTTCCTCTATTCCCCGCCTCCCCGCCCCCTGTCATGGCAGTATGCCCTCAAATATAGGACCTACAACTATCTTCACATTAATCATTAGTCAGGTTGTAAAGAAGGATTATAACTGATGGAATGATCAGGGGAAAGAGGAAACAAAACAAGAAAAAGAAAGTAGTTTGTTTCAATCTGCATTCAGACTCTGTAGGTCTTTCTCTGGATGTGGATATCTCTTTCCATCATGAATCTACATTGCTGAGAGGAGCCCAGTCTACTGAAGTTAGATGTCACACATACGTTGTGTCTGTGATTTCTCCTGGTTCTGCTCTTCTCGCTCAGCATCAGGTTATTTAAGTCTCTCCAGGTTATTATGAAATCCATCTGCTCCTCATTTCTTATAGCACAGTAGTATTACATTCATATACCATACCTTGTACAGCCATTCCCCAATTGACAGGTATCCCCTTGATATCCAATTCTTTGCCACCACAAAGAGAGCTGCTATAAATATTTTTGTACGTACGAGTCTTCCTCCCACTTCCCTGATCTCTTTGGGATATAACCCTAGAGGTGGTATTGCTGGATCAAAGGGTATGCACTTATTTATAGCCCTTTGGGCATAGTTCCAGATTGCTCTTCAGAACAGCTGGATCAGTTCACAACTCCACCAACAATGCATTAATGTTCCAATTTTTCCACATCTTCTCCAGCATTTATCATTTTCCTGTTTTGTCATCTTAGCCAATCTGGTCGGTGAGATGTGGTACCTCAGAGTTGTTTTGATTTGCATTTCTCTAATCACTAGTAATTTAGAACATTTTTTTCATATGCTTATACATATATTTAATTTCATCTTCTGAGAACTGCCTGTTCATGTCCTTTGACCATTTATTAGTTGGGGAGTGGCTTGTATTTTTTTTTCAAATGCTTTATTAACTTCTGATTTACATGGCTTGTATTCTTATGATTTGACTAAATTCTTTGCATATTTTAGAAATGAGGCCTTTATCAGAGACATTGGTTGTAAAAATTCTTTCCCAATTTTCCACTTCCCTCTTAATCTTTAAGGTAACATTGACTTTATTTCTACAGAAGCCTTTCAATTTAATGTAATTAAAATTATCCATTTTGCATTTTATAATGCTCTCTAACTCTTGTTTCATCATGAAGTCTTTCCCTCTCCATAAATCTGACAGGTAAACTATCCTTTGCTCTCCCAGATTACTTACAATATCAGCCTTTATACTGAGCAGCCTTTTTTAAGGACCATGTTGCTCACCTTCTGGTGTGAGGAAGGGGCTAGACAAGGTGCTCTTAAAATTGTCTGCTTCACCCTAATTGGGCCTGCTTACCATAGCAGGTGGGGATCCCACCCTGTGGTTGAAACACACACAAAAGTACAAAAGCTTTTGCCAAGATGATTTAACTCATCATCAGAACGTGTGCACACTTAGAGGAAAAAACAAAATCCAGTAGACCTGAAAGACAAGCAGCTCTTGTTGTGAGAGAACTCGGTAGGTATCACATTGAAGTAGTAGCCCTGAGTAAAACAAGGCTGGCAAATGAAGGCCAGCTTACTGAAGTTGGAGTGGGATCCAAGTTTTTCTGGATTGGTAGTATTGTAGGGGAGCACTGTGAAGCTGGCATAGGTTTATGGAGAACTTGCCCCAGGCAGGTGCTCACCTGGTGGGCAGAAGAAGTGATACAAGGACGCTCTCACGGTATCTCTGAAGAACTTTGGAATCGATCATGTGACTCAGGAGACACTGGTAAAGTACTTCCCAGGATGGCAATCCTGCATCAAAGAAGGTGCTGTGCTTTATGAGAGGAGGAGAATTGCATTAGCTTACAGAAAGTGAGATGTGCAAATTTAGAGACATCTCCACTCCAAATGTATAGACTATTTGTGCCCAGCCTGTGGTAGAGTCTTCTGAGCTGGTACTGGTCTGATCATGGTGATGTCATTTTGGTCTTCTTTGAGAACAAAGGACAATAACCAACCAACCAACCAACCAACCAACCATGTGAGCTCAGTGCTAGAGGAGTCTGATGTCTAATAAGAGGGGAGGAAGGCTCACACTCTTCAGTTCAATTAGCCCCCATCCTGGCATCCCAACATTGATTTACATACAGTTTAGGTTTTGACCCATGCCCAGTTCTCTCCAAAGAGGGTTAATTAAGGTCCTCCATTTACCATATGCATCAAGTATGGGACAAATATTTTTTCATACACACAAAAGAAAGCGGAAAGATACTAAAGTGTGCATTATTGAAATGAGAAAAAAAAGATTCCAAAACTTAATTTATAACTCCTGTAATAATCTTCTAGGTGGCTGAAATCTCATGTAATCACGAAGCACTTTACAATACTGGTGATTAAGCATTTTACATTTCACCTTGGCTTTGTACAGTCTCCCTCAGTCTTTGTCTTTGGTCATTCCACTCTAGGGGCTTGGGCTCCTTATCTCATCAGTGGTTGATTTCTATGATTCAGAAATTTCTCCTGCCTCCCAATATCTCTATTTATTGGATTCAGGGCTTCTGGACCTCTTGAACATAGGAGATTGACTCCAAGCTTAGACATGCCTGCCTCAAGAATGATGACAACTTGAGGGGAAAAAAAAATAACAAGCATTTTTAAAACATCTGCTTGTATACTGAGAAAACGAAGAAAAAAAAAACAGTTCTTATTCCTAAGGATCTTACACAGGGGAGATGATGTATACATATATAAGTATATACAGAATGAACACAGTAAAGATACAAGGTAGTTAAAAGCAAGGCAGTTAAGGAAGTTGGGGGAATGGGGAAAACCTTCTGACACAGTGCTCATTCTGAGTCTGAAGGACAGGGAGGGTTCTAGGAGCTTTAATCTCTTAGAGGAGACAATACGTACCCCGATAACTACATGTCAAATTAATACAAAGTATTCTGGGAAGGAAGGCACCGGCAGCTGTGTGGATCAGGAAAGGGCTCATGAAGGATTAGTGTCTGAGCTGTTTTCAGGGAAGTAAGGGATTTGATTCTATGAGTTCAGGGAGGAAGACTGAGAGCATTCTGGGCACAGGGGATAGCCAGACTAGATATAGAAGATAGCTGTGTGGGAGGAACAGAGAGAACACCAGTCTAGCTATATAGTAAAGTAAGGAGAGGAGAGCAATATATGCAGCAATAATAATAACAATAATAGCTATAATGAGGACTGGCCAAGGAGAGTCCAGTCCTTCTGAGCATGCACCGCATGCCTGGCTTGCTGCAGTCTGCCATGTAGATGTCAGACACTGGGCAAGTATTCTATGGCTGTCTCCCTTGCTTTCCTGATGGTGAAGAAAAGACCCCTTTGGGGGAAGGCTAGGTGGTGCAGTGAATAGAGTACCAGCCCTGGAGTCAGGAGGACCTGAGTTCAAATCCGTCCTCAGACATTTAACACAAAAACTAGCCATTTGACCTTGGGCAAGTCACTTAACCCCAATTGCTATACCTTCCCCCTTCCAAAAAAAGCAAAAAAAACCAACCAAACAAGAAAAGACCTCTTTGGCTGCTGACCTAGAACTGAACATGCTCCCAGAACGCAACTTAAGTCTTTTTTTTTTTTTTTCCTAGCTGAAATCAAGGAAAGATGTACCCTAAGCCTCTGGGTGGGGAGAGAGGACTTTCTATAGGAAGGTGGCCCATGAAGACATGGTGCCTCTTCTTTGCTTGTTAGTGTTTGCCCTTTCCTGTTTTTAGGGGAAAGCTTAGTTGGAAATGGCTATGACCTTGTGAGTTTTGAAAGGTCAAAAGTCCGGTGACAGGAGTCCATGACAGAATTTGCTAGTAACCAAGCCAAGTGAGGGTATAAATGCAGCCTTGAGGAGTTGGAGTCATGCAATGGCCCGCAGGGAACAACTCTGCTACATTTGGGAGTAAACTCATGGGATGAGGGCTATGTAGATGCCAACTGCCTCAAGTTTGAACCTACTCTTCCCAATGGGTTGAGGTACCCTTAGGTTAGGGAGGGTGCCTTACAATCTCTGCTCTTTTTCTCTCTTTAATAAATATCCCTTTTTAAAAGTTCATTGATTTTAATTGGTTATAACATACTGGGGTGTCAATAAGGGATTCAGAGGAGATTTTAACTGGCAATGGCACTGATATTGGAGAGAACATAGCAAAGTGGGGTTTGAGCTGGTAGCTTTAGAAAGATACCCCACTGTCCCTCAGGGGTATCCCTATAACTCTGTGGGAAGGGGAGCTCTGAGCTCTCTGGGCACCCAATTCATCAGTGTGAGTGGGAGCTTAGGATAAGAAGCCCCAGAGTCTACAAAAGTTATATAACATATATTCTGTTATGTGCCACCTCCCCTCATTAGAATATGAGTTCCTTGAGATCAGATACTATACCTACTTTTCTATTTGTATCACCAACACTCGGTATGGTACTTTGTACCATAGTAAATACTTGGTAAATACTTTTTTACTCACTGATTCATTCATAAAAAGACTGGAAAGACAAGTTGTAAAGGGAATAGAGAAGACTCCCTGAAAGAGGCAATATCAGAGATGAACGTTGGGGATGGATAACAATTCATCAGGTGAAAGAGGAGAGGCAGGGTATTCTCAGCACAGGCAACGCCCTGAGCAAAGGCAGGGAGGTGTGAGAGTACAGGGAGTGTTGGAGTGACAAAGAGTTGCCAACTAACAGCTAAAGCATGGAGCATGCCCCTGAAGCATGGAGGTATGGTCTTCAGCAAGCAGAGCATCCCATCATGGTCTACACTGACCATAAGATAAAGACAGAGGACCTTCAGCTCACTAACTGACCAACTAACACCATGTCCACTACAAATTATTGTTGGTAGGTTTGCCTTTGCCATGAATGGTGAAGCATTCTGGCTGGAAGCCATGATGGGCTTCCACAAAAGTTAGAATTTGGAAACTGAGAGGGTCAGTGGTTGGACAGGTCCATCTGGGGAGTCTTTTGCTGTTGTTTAAGCTGATCTCTAAGATGTCTCTAACTGAGTACAGTTGTCTACACTCCAAACTGGCATGCCACCTGGTGGTCCCAAGTACAGGGTCAGTCTATAGGTGCCTCTCCCTCTGCTCATGCTGGAGTGCAGTAGATAGAGCCCTGGATTTGGAGTCAGAGCATTTGGGTTCAAATCCCAAGTCAACCACTTCTACTTGTCTGATCTTTGGCAAATATCTTACCTTCTCTGGGCTCCCTCATCTAGAAAATGAGGAAGTTGGACCACATGACTTCTAGTGACCCTTCTAGCTCCTGTGATCAAATCTGAACTCAGACATTTACCATACATGACACTGACCAAGTCACTCCACCTCTTTTTGCCTCAGTTTCCTCATCTGCAAAAGGATAAGAATCATCCTCTCAGGTTTATTGTGAGAATAAAAGAAGACAATATTTGTAAAGCACTTTGCAAACCTTAAAGTGCAATATAAATGCTAGTTATTAATAATTGTTATTATTATTATTGTACATTGCTTTCTATGAGGCTTGGTAGACTATGTTCTGCCTCAGTCAAGATAGATTAACAAAGAGGTCATACAGGCCCATTTACAATTTTAGACACTGTTAGTTGGGACCTTAAGTGACCCCAGAGGTGAAAAGATGTTTGCTACTCTGTCCCATCCCATGAGGTATATGCCCAGGTAAAGGACCTTTGGAGAAACTAGCAGGTCTGTTGCAATCTGTGTGGATTCCCCTCTGACCCTGAGCAGCAGCAATGCTGGAGTTCATCATACACCAGCCCCATCCTAGGAGGTCTGATGTCACTCCATTGGTAACAGAAGTCCCAGGAGACACCAAGCTGACCACGAATGCTCATATCTTCTCCATCTGCTAGCCCTGAGGCATCCTGACTAGCTGCATATTCCTAAAATGAATTTTCTCTTATAAAGAGAAAATGGGTCACAGGATGAATTTTTTAAAAGAATCCAATAAAAATGTGGTCTCCATTAAATATATTTAATGATCTAAGATATACACAGATTCAATTGAAAGGGAGAACTAGCATTTATTATGCGTTAGCTAGCTCAAAAAAAAATTTGAAGTTTAGGTCGTGATATTGATAAAGTTGAATTCTAACTATAATTATATTACTCTTAGTGCCATGGATAATAAGAGCAAACAAATCTGGACTATCTGTGGACCAAATAACGGAATATAATACCAAGTAATGTAACAAAATATAATTGAACATTTGTTGCTGTTGGTTGTTTCAGTCATGTTCGGTTCTTTGAGATTCCATCTGGGGTTTTCTTGGCAAAGACACTGGAGTGGTTTGCCATTTTCCTCTGCATCTTATTTGCCTCAGGAAATGAGGCAAACAGGGTTAAGTGACTTACCCAGCCAATGCAACAGTAAGTGTCTAAGTCCAGATTTTAACTCAGAAAGATGAATGATATAACATAACAGTATGTTAAATTTATTTTTTTTATCATCTACAAATTTTTAAAAATTCATTTTGAACTTAAATACAAAAAGACATAAGAAAGAACATTTTCATGTACATAACACAACATTAAAAGAGGACTCAATATAAAACTATGAATTTCCATTTCATACTTTTTAAAAAATTATATAATAAATATTATTCATCACTTTCAAAGCTACCCTACTTTTCTGTGCTTACTTTTAAGTTTTCTTTTGTTCTCTGCCCTGTACTTAATTTTTTCTCCCTTCTTCTCCACCCTGCCCTAGAGAAGGCTACCATTATACACAAATATATGTGTGTGTATACACATATGCATATGCGTACTTATGTATTCATATATATATGTGTATATATAATATATATGTGCAAAACCATACTATACATGGTTTTTTTTTAATCAGTTCTTTCTCTGGAGGTAGAAGACACCTTCCTTTATAGGTCTTTTGTGGTTGATTTGAGTATTTATGATATTCAAGATGAATTAGTCATTTAAAGTTGTTTTTATGATAATATTTCTATTACCTGGACAACATTCTCTTGGTTCTGCCTATTTCACTTTCCATGTCTTTCCATCTTTTTCTTAAATCAATCAGCTCATCATTTCTTATAAAATAGTAGTATTTTATCACAATTATATACCACATTTTTTTTAGCCATTTCCCAATTGAAGGGCTTCCCTTCAGTTTTCAGTTCTTTGCTACCACAAAGACAGCTCCTAGAAATATTTTAGAACGTATAAGTTCTTTTCCTTTTCCTCTAATCACCTTGGGAAACAAATCTAATAATGATATTGCTGGGTCAAAGGGCATAAAGAGTTTTATGACTCTTTGGGCATAATTCTGGATTGCTCTCCAGAATGGTTGGATCAGTTCATAGTTCCACTTTGAGTGAATTAATGTCCCAATTTTCTCACATCCACTCCAACATCGCTTTCTCCTTTTATCATTTTAGCCAATCTGATAAATATAGATTTGTATAACTTTGATATCTCAAAGTTAAATTTTTATTTGCATTTCTCTAATCAATAGTGGTTTAGAGCATTTTTTCATGACTATATATGGTTTTGATTTCTTCATCACAAAACTGCCTGTTCATCTTCATTGATTACTTATCAATAGGGGAATGGCTCATATTCTTATAGATTTGACAAAGTTCTTTATATATTTGAAAAATAAAATTTTTCTCTAAGAAAGTATCTATAAAATTCTCCCCCCTCCCATTTTTTGCTTTCACTCTAATCTTGGCTACATTGATTTTATTTATGTAAAACCATTTTATTTAATGTAATTGAAATTGTCCATTTTATACCTCACAATGCTCTCTTTCTCTCATTTATTCATAAATTGTTTTCCTATCCATAAGTCTGATAGGTAATGTGTTCCATGTCCTAATTTTTGTGTGTTATCTCCTAGTATGTTAAACTTATAACAGACTACTCAGGGCAGCTAGGTGTCGCAGTGAGTGGAGCACTGGCCCTGGAGTCAGGAGGACCTGAGTTCAAATCCAGCCTCAGACACTTAACACAAAAACTAGCCATGTGACTTTTGGGCAAGTCACTTAACCCCAATTGCTTCTTCAAAAAAAAAAAAAAACCGTAACAGAAAAGCTATCAGTTTTATACAAATCAATTGATGGAAATTATTAATAATAGGAGTTAAGGCAATTAGGTGGTATAATAGACCACTGGAGTTAGAATCACAAAAACCTGAGTTTGAATCCTGACTTAGACACTTACTATCTGTGTGACCTTACACAAGTCACTTCCTCTCCAAACCTCAGTTTACTCATGTGTTAAATGAGAGGGATGGAACTCAAAGGTTTCTGAGGTCTCTTTCAGCTCTAAATCTGTGATCCTTTGTTTTCAGCACACAGTTAACAAATTGTGATAAAGCAAACAAAAAGATAAGAATAAAAGAAGTTATAGACAGTCTATTAGAAAAACTAAAGATGATAGATAGATAGTGAACATACAGGTAAGCCCCTCCCTCCTTTATTCAGGAAAGCTCTTCCTTCTTCACAGGGAACTTCAAGGGGGCCAATTTTAGATAGGAAGGAACACAGAGACCTCAGGGACCTGAAGAAAGATCTGCACAACCACCTTAAGAACCATAGAGAGAGCCATCTTGCACCTAGGAACCAGAGCCAGATGAAGCTTTGATGGGAACCATTGGTGAAGAGAGTTGGAGCCTGGACACGAGCAATGTGGCAGGAGCCAGAGCTGGCGCAATAGAGAACCAATGTACCCAGAGAGGCAATGAGGCAAAGAGCCATGATGGGAAGAGCCAGTCTGTGGACCTTGTCCTTGCCAGAGAGTTAGGCATTGCAGGGCATCACATGCATAGAGAAACTACCCAGCCCTATGAGTTCACTGTTACTATGTATGAGGCATCAATCAACCAATCAATCAATAAGAATTTATTAAGTTGTACAATATTGTGCTGGGTACTGTGTAATGATGGGCATAGAAACAAAAAGGAAATAGTCCCTGCCCCTAAAACTATCATATATACATATGCATATGAACATACATATATGTTTATGTGCATATGTGTATACATACATATACATACACATATATTCTATTCCCCATAAGGAAAGTGGGAAAGTTTCCTTAACTATCCATGTCTTCAGGTCCAAACCTTTCTGGATGTTTATTGTATACCTAAAATCTTTCCTATATTTAATGTCTTGTTAACTTGAGTGTTTGCAGAGGAGCTGAGGGTCCTTGTGGGAGACAAAGTAAGGCAGATAGACACTGGTATTTCTAGGATTTCCTTCGGCTGGCGTAGAATCCAGATAGATTTTAGGAGAGATTCCTTCCCCTTACCCCAAATTACACCTGGGTCAACCATGTCAAGGGCTATATTGACACAAGCATTATATACACATGGAAATGATGTTAATGGAAACTTAATGGAATGGAATGTGGAAAGCAGAGGATGTATTCTTCACTCCCCTTAAGTATACATGAATCATTGTTTTATGGTTTCATATTATAGTTCAAGTCTCAGCTTCAGTTTCCCTTTTTGCAAAATGGGGATCATAATAGTACCTACTTCACAAGGTTGTCATGAGGATCAGACTAGATAATATGTAAGGCACTTTGTAACCCTTAAATGCTATATAAATGTTAACTATTATTAATATTACTATTGTTACTATATAAATGTTAACTATTATTAATATTGTTATCTGTTTGCTTCTTATCCCCCTACTAGATTATAAGTTTCTTTAGGATCTTGTCCTATTCAAACCTTGTATCTAATTTAAAAACCCAACACAATGCCCTATATATACATGATAATATATGTAGATGTATGATAAATATTTGTCGTGACTGCTCTTGCAGACATTCACAAAAACTGATCCTGTTTTATATCATAGAGAAGTGATAAGTAAAGTTAAAAAGAAATTTTAAACACCACTTTACAGCTCATAATGTAAGGAAACTAGAACTAAACAATGATAATGCAATCAAAATTGCCAGTATAGAATGGAAGTTTAAAATGATTTATTGAATAATAGCTGGGTTAGAGAATGAGTTATTGAAACAAAAACAAATTGCTTCAAAGATAAGGACCGCATAACTACAACATGAGAAATTATGGGATACAGCCAAAGTACTTAGAGGTAAATTTATAGCCCTGAATGCTTTATGTTAACAAGAGAGAAAAAAGAAAAATTTAAGAAGTTGAATTTGCCTTTAAAGAAATAATAAAATGAAAAAAGGAATACTCCAAAACAAAGCACATGAGGAAGATGAGCAAAATTAGAAACAAAATGATATAAAAAATAAAAGAATTGATCAGTAAAGCCAGATTGCCCCATGAGCATGGCCTCCTAAAAAAGCATATATCTGGAAAGGGGTCACCTCTTGTTTATGTCTTCTTTACTTGGGAAAAGGACTTTGTGAAAGCTCAAGATGTTGGAAGAACCCCCCAGGGGTCCAGCAGCCTAGCCTGAGAAAGAATCATTTTTAAGGACTAACCTACTTGATCTAGCCCAGGAGTGATGCCTACTTTACATCTGAGACACGTTGATCAGAAAACAAAGGAGGGATCCATCCATCAGCTATGCTACACCAGGAAGTAAACTTGGTGGTAGGAAGAATGTGTTTTTTAAATCTGAACCCATTTTTGTCAGGGACCCCACATGGAAGAAGAGAGATTGTGCCCAGGTTGGGCTGGGGAGAGAGCATTTTTATACTTGCTATACCTTTTCAGTAAGGAGCCTTTGTAAAAGCTCATTGCTGTTAATTAAGTTGATGATAGGTTGAATCGCTGGTGTCCATGATATCAAGTGATATTAACTGACAAAAGACATTGATATGAGGGGAACACAGTGGAACTGGGGCTTAAGCCAATAGCATTAGAATAAGCTTACTGCCCTCTCAGGAGTATCCCTAGAATTCTGGGGAGGGTGGGGGGAGAGAAGGGAGGGTGGACAGCAGGGGGCGGGGGCGGAGAGAGAGGGGAACTGGACCACTGATGTGTGTTGGGAGAGTAAGTCCAGAGCCTAGTTTCACTAAAGTTTAATGAGAGCCACTGGAGTTTCTTGAGCAGAGAATCATGTGACCTGACCTGTGCTTTAGGAGAATTAATTTGGCAGCTGTGTGGAAGATGGACCGGGGAAGGGAGAAATTGGAGGCAGCAAACAGGCAACAAGCACTTATATGCTTACTCTGTGTCAGGCACGATGTTGAGTGCTGGGGAAACAAATGCAAACAAAAAAGAAAGATGGTTCTTGTCCTCAGGAAGCTTACATTCTAAAAGGGGAAGACAACACATAAAAACGAAGCTAACCCTCAGGGAGGGGAAGGTGTGGGGGCATGATGATCTCTCAGTTGAGCAAAGGTATAAGGTGATGAGGCAGCTGAGTTGTGATGGTGAAATATGGGAAAATCAGAAGCACAACAGAGAGGGGAATGAAGCATGGCTGGCCCAGCCCTTTTCCCAAAATGGACAGCCAGGAAGGAACTCACTAATGGGAGGAGGGAGCTGGCATGGCAGGAGACTGAAAGGTCACCCAAGAGGAAATTCCCCCAAAGTCTCTAGAGAGTAAGCTGGAAATAAAGCACATGTTGGGGGTCCAGCTTCCAAAGTTTTTCTCTTTCTCCCTCAGTTTCTGGAGTTGATCTGGCAAAGAGTATGTGTGTGTGCAGTCTCTCACTTAAATAAGAGAGGAGGCAGGAAGAATAAGAAGGAAGCTAATATAATATTCCATATGAGAGGTGATAAAGACTTGAAATAGGACTGTGTGACTCTGTGATCAGAAAGGAGATGGGACACAAATGACATCGCAGAGCAGGAATGTATGAGACTTGGCCACTGGCTGGGGCCAATGAGAGTGACCGGCTGGGGCTGACTACCAGGTTGACTGGAAGGATGGTAGAACCTTGGAAGAAGGAAGGATTGAGGGAGAAAGATGAATTTATTTTGGACATGTTGAGTTTGAGATGCTCATGGGTCATCCTGTTAATGGATGATGATGGCAGTTAAGCAGGACTAGGATTCAGGAGAAGGGCTTGGGTTGACCACATAGATCTGGCAGGCTTTCCAATAGAGAAGATAATTGAACCTATGAAAACGAATGAGATCATTGAGAGAGAATGTAGAGATAGGAGAGAACTGGACCCAGAACAGAGCCAGGGAATCCACCCATGCAAAGGGAGGGGTTGGGATGGGACATGGATGACGACCCAGCAAAAGGGAGAGAAAAAACAGTCAAGCAGGTAGGAGGAGTACCAGGGCAGGGCGGTGTCAGGAAAACCCAGGGAGGAGGGAGAGAGGATCTAGGAAAAGAGGTTGCTCAATAGAGTTAAATGTTGTAGAGAGCTGAAATGGATGAAAACTGAGTTAAGACCATTGGATTTGGCAATTAAGAGATCATTTATTATATTATAAATTATACTGTAGAGCAAGCAATAATCATCAAAAAAGTCTTGTACTAGATACAAAATGGGAAAATATATTACCGGAACAAAACAGAAAATCCATAATTAGAACCTAAGGCATATAAGAGATTTGTGTTTGACAGAGAAAAGGAAACATTATTCAATAAAAAGTGTTGGGGAAAAAATGGATAGCAGTATAATAGAAAATGGGATTAGACCGAGGTCTTATACACACAAAATCCAAAGGGATCAATGACCTAAATATAAAAAAACAACTACAAAAATGGAATATATTTATTTCAATTGCAGAGGAGAAAAAAATTATCTATGAAATAAATGGAAGAAATAATCGGAAGCAAAATTGATGGCTTTCACTATACTGTAATTGCTTTGTGTTTTCAATTTTACCTTATTTTGATTGAAAACTTTTGTTTTTACATGTCATTCATTTCTAAATTTCCCTTTACACAGAGACCCATTCATTGTAAAAAAAAGATTAAAAAAGAAAGAAAAAAAAGCAGGGGGTGTCTAGGTGACGCAGTGAATAGAGCACTGGCCCTGGAGTCAGGAGGACCTGAGTTTAAATCTGGCCTCAGACACTTTTTACTGGCCCTGTGACCTTGGGCAAGTTACCAATTGCCCCTCCAAAAAAAAAAAGCAGCTCAGCAAAATGAAAACCTCAACTATGTCTGACAGAATATGCAATATTCCATATCCATAGTTCCCTACTTCTGTAATGGAATGAGATTATCATTCTTCAACTCTTTTCTGGGGACAAGATTGGTCATTGTAATTATGTAGTGTTCACTTTTCTCTTTTATTTACGTTATTGTCATTATGGTGTATGTTGTCCTGATGTTACTCTTTCAGCTCATGTAAGTCTTCCCATACTTCTCTGAATTCTTCACATTTCTTGTTTTGTTTTGTTTTTTTCTTTTTATCACCTGGCAACATCCAAGTGCTGTGATGGCTTAGCCATTCTTCAACTGCCACACACCTACTAAAGTTCCTTTCTTTGATACTACAAAAAGTGCTTTTATGAATATTTTTGTACATACGAGACATTTCTGTCTTTGACTTCCTTGGTGTAAAAAGCAGTGAATTCTCTGAGTATGGACATTTTAGTCACTTAGCATAATTCCAAATTGTTTTCCAGGATGGTTGCAGAAATTTAGAGCGACTGTCTTTCTACAACACTGACTATTCTCAATGTCATCTTTGACAATTTATTGGCTGGGGGGTAGAATCTCAGAGATGTTTTGATTTTGATTTTTCTTATTATTAGAGATTTGGACCAGCTGTTCATATGATTCTTAATAGTTCATAATCTTTCCTTTGAATTCAGTTGGAGGAATTATTATATATCTGTATTAATTCCCTATGTATCTTGGATGTCAGACTCTTATCTGAGATATGATGACTAAATTATAATTAGGAGTTTTATACAACAAAAAACAATGTATCTAAAACTAAAAGACATAGATTAGAAAAGGATCTTTCTATTAAATATGTCTTTGAAGCATTAAGGATCTACAATGGTATATATGGACATGGACCCCACTGACAGAGATCACATGCCCGCTATGGTTTTTCAGACCATCTTTCAGAGAACTTGTGGTTGACAAATTCATCACGGTGGCCAACCTATTGATACACTCATTCAAATTCACTTCCCAATGAATAAAAATCAAAGGAACATGAACTTTTCTTAAAGAAACACAGACTTTCATAACCACTTTAAAAAATGTATTCAACGGGCAGCTAGGTGGCACAGTGAATAGAGCACCGGCCCTGGAGTCAGGAGGACCTGAGTTCAAATCCAATCTCAGACACTTAACACAAAACTAGCCGTGTGACCTTGGGCAAGTCACTTAATCCCAATTGACCTACCTTCCCCCTCCAAAAAAAAGCAAAAAAAAAGTATTCAAACTATCTAGTAATCATAGAATCATAGTTCTAACATAGGTAGGACCTCAGAGTCCATCTAGTTCAATTCCTTTTCTTTTTTTGATGGATGAGGAAACTGAGGCCCAAGGTCAAGCCAGTAATAAGTATCAGAGACAGGATTTGAATCCAAGCCCTCTGACTTCAGAGTTTTGACGATTTGCTGGCTGGGCATTAGAATCTCAAAGATATTCTAATTTTCATTTCATTTATTATTAGTGATTTGGACAGATTGTTAATAGTTCCTAATTCTTCCTTTGAGTACCACTGGAGTCATGGCACTTGAACCCAGCTTTGCCACTTACTCTTTGTGTGACCTCATGCTCCTGCTCTGTAAAATGAGAAGGGGGAGTGGGAGGGGAGAGAAGACTAGAAGACACTCTCTAGGTTTTATGAGGGTTTTTTCCTTTCTTCCCTAGGGTAAACAGATCCTGTTGTCATGGTAGAATAATAGCTGGCATTTATATGCATTTTTAGTTCATTTGGCATTCACAGGGACCCCAGAAGTAGGTGCCATTATTACCCCCATTTAACAGATGAGGAAACTGAAGCTGCAGGAGGTTACCTGACTAGCACAGGGGCACATGGATATATGGCCACTAGGGCTAGAATACTCACTCCTTCAACTCTCCTGATGAGGTAGAATAGAGTCAATAGGTCAAGTCGAGTTTTGGTTGTTTAGTCATTTTTCAGGCGTGTCCAAGTTTTTGTGACCCTCTTTTTTTGGATTTTCTTGGCAGAATTACTGGAGTGGTTAGCCACTTCCTTCTCCAGCTCATTTTTCAGATGAGGAAACTGAGGCAAACAGGGTTAAATGACTTGTCCAGGGTCACACAGCTAGTCAGGGTCTGAGGCTACATTTGAACTCTGGAAGATCAGTCTCTGACTCCAGGGCTAGCACTCTATCCACTGTGTCTCCTAGGTGCCCTAAGAAGCATTTATTTTGCACCAAACACTGGGGATTCAAAGAAATGCAAAAACTTCATTCTGAGAAGGGGCCAATACAATCATCCCTTCCATATCATGGGAGTTATGGGAGTGGTATCCCAAGATCCTGGACAATCTGTATAAAAATTTTTGGCCCTCCCTTTGGACCAAAGAAGTCTGAATTTTTTCTTTTTCTTTTGTAGGATTTTTGTAGTACCTTATTGTAAAATTTGGGTTAAGTTTTTGGTCATAGGCTCTGTGTCCTCTGATGGCCTTCACGTGTCATCTGCAGTTTCCACAAAACTCCCCCCAAATTCCCATTTAATTTCTTATGTTGCCCACGATATATCGAAACTGCAATGGGGAAAGTCCCAATGTGGAGGTGATCACTGTATAGTCTTGGTAAGACTGCCAAAGGGATCCATGACACAGAAAGTGTTAAGTTCCTGCTTAGTCTAACTCCCTCATTTTACAGCTGAGGAAAGTGAGGTCCAAATTGAAGTGACTTGTTCTAGACAGCACAGTTATTCAGTAGCTTGGCTGGAACTAGGAAATTCATTTTGCATCAACTTCGGGCTTGCCAAGTTCTATTTTTTATGGGTCATACAAATACCATGAGGTAGACTGGGGCCCTTGGTAGAATCAACGTATGCATTATATTTATTACTGTTTTATGGAACTTAGACCATAATTTTACTATTTTAAATTATTACAGAGGTTTAAGGTTATTGTGATTTTGCTTTTATGACATGTTATTAGCTACGCATATGATCTATCAGATGTGGGGGGGTCATTGATGAAGAATGTGAAATCATAAATAAACTTTCAGCTGGAAGGGACCTTAGGGATAAAAGCATTCAATCCCTTTTTCTGACACTGAAATATTAGAACATTGTTCCTAAAAGAAAATATAAGCTTCTTTACTGTCTGAGAGTAGAGACCCATTTGGAAAAGCAAGGGCTGCCTTTATAATTAATCACCCCACAAACACTTGTTGGCTGACTGCTGTGATCCTGAGGCAGCATTGATACACGTTGAACAGACATGGGACCCAAAGCGAGGCAGATCTGGGCCCAGTCCCTGTTACAGGCACTTACTAGCTATGGGACCCTTGACAATCACTTTACCCCTCTGCTGCTCAGTGTCCTCTGGAAATGGCCATACTAGTACTTCCTAACTCACTGGGTTATTGTGAAACTCAAATGAAATGATGTATGTAAATGACTTGCAAACTTTTAGGATTAGGTAGGGTTTTTTTCCATCATTATTTAAGGTGCTGGGGGAGGGGGTGCCCTGAAAGTATTTAAATCAACATAAGATAGGCTTTTAAAATCAATCACAAACTAATCAACAAATTTTTCTCCAGTGCTTAGATGGGCCTATTACCTTTAGACAGAGACAAAATGACAAAAGTATTCCTGCCCTCGAGGAACTTACATTCTTTGGGCAATTTAGTTGGATAGTCAATATACATTTAAATTCTTGAATACTTCATTGGATCTGGATCTGTGATGTCATCAATTTAGCATTTCCTCTATTGGGGCTGAATTCTTCCATAACTCTTATCCATGTGGGCCCAAAGATCTTCCACACAGGATTCCAGCACCCCATGTGCTGGGCACTTCCTCCAGATCCTTTTGCATTTCCTGAGTAGCTCTGGGTTCCTCATTAGATATCTCTTGCTATGGCCACTTGATCAACTCAATTAATTTTCTTGTTCTTTGCCATCACCCCAAATAATAGAAACTCAGAGCTGGGAGGGATTTTTGAGGCAAAATAGTCCCATTAGATTTATATAAACCTGAACAAAAATATTCCCCTTAGCACTCTTGACAAGTGGTCATCAACTCTTTGCTTGAATGCTTTCAATGAGGGAGAACTCATCTGAGGCACACCATTCTACTTTTGGATAGCCCTAACAATTTTCTCCTACACTGAGCAGAAGCTTGCCTCTTTGCAATTTTCAATATTTTCCTATATTTCAATATTTCTCCATATTTGTAACATACTGCTTTTTCTCCCACTGTTGTGCATAAAAGGAACGAGACAGACGATCCCCAAGATTAAAATTGGAAGTGGATTTTATTGCCATGGGACTGCTGGGGCCATATACCCAAATCAGACAGTAACTTGGCATGAACAATATGCCGGTTTTAAAGAGATTACAATAGTCAGGTTATGTAAGCTGAAACTACAATCAGTGATTGGTCAGTGTATATTTGAATTTTCCCAAATTTTTTTTCTAGACTAACCCCCACTCATGAGCCAATTAGGAGAGGGAAGAGAGGAATAAAAGTCATGTTAAAATGCCTGTTTACAGATTAATGGAAGGGAAGGGAGGGGAAAAAGTTATGCTAAAATGCCTGCTTACAGATCAATGGAAGGGAAGGGAAGGTGGAGTTGTTGCTTACAGATCAATTAAGGGAAGGGAAGGTGGGGTTATGCTCAGCACGACTTGGAATACCTTCTCTCCTCTGCCAACTCAATTCTTACTGCCTTGATGTAGGTGGTATTGCTTATACTGTGAAAATAGGGCATCATATACATGCTGCTGCTCTGCCCAAAGGAATGTAAATTTGAATCACTGAAACCTTGCAAGATATCTTGGGGTTTATGGGCTAGATTTCTTTCTTAAGATTCATGCCTTAAACTCAAATCACTCTGGCTTTCATAGATTGGAGCCCAAACTCCATTAGGTCTTAGTTTGGGCCCTGATTAGCTTAGAGTGAATGTAAATAGCAGTTGTTTATATTTAGGACAGAAACCCTGAGGGTCTTCCCCTCCCAAATAGATTATTTCTTTTTGTTTATGTAAAAGAGGACTTTCTCTGCCTCTTTTCTTACCTAGCCTTAATCACTCATTGGTCATAGCATCAGTCAAACTGAGACTTGTTAAAAACCTTAGCTTAAAAAAAAACCAAGGTCTCCCACTGCATCCAGGGCCATCTCCAGTAGTCTTGATGGTTCCAGAGGAAAAAGTGAGGGTCATGACTTTGTACAACCCTTCCTTACTTAAATCCAATTCACTTACATGTCATGGCATCACCTCCCTGAAGTCATGGTCTTCTTTGAGAATGAAGGAAAAGCAACAATACCTTATACTACATTTAAGTTTAGGTTGTGTAGTTGGAGAGATACTTCAACATTTGTGCCCACCAAAGGTAACAGTATAAGACAATGTATGATGAAGACGTAGAGGAAAACAATTCCACTGAGAAAGAAAAATGGAGGAGACTGATGTGGATGCATAGTGAGCTCACCAACCAACTTAAATTTAAAAAATATATATAATAAATAATAAATAAAAGAAATTTTTTAAAGAAAATGGAAGCAAAGATAGGTGAAAAAAGTAGTAATGCCAGGAGTGCCAATGCTCAGAATAAGCTGAGGCTTGAAAAAGAAGCTAAAGGCAATAGGAAGGGTCTTTTTTTCTTTTTTAAGGCTCTGTGACATAAAGGAGAATAAAAGAAGGGCTAGTATCTCTGCTTTTAGTAAATGAGAAAATGATAATTGACAGCAGGACAAGGTAGAATTGCCTGATTATCATTTTGTTTTTTTTTTCTCTTCACAAAAAATGATCTTTGTATTAGAAATGACAGATCCAAGAATGTTTAAAGGAAACTCATTCCCAAGATAAATAATGAGGTCATTAGAAACTATTTCATTGGCTCTGATGAATTCAAGTCATCTGGCCCCACCTACATCCTTAGGCATTGAAAGAACTGGCAGAAGCAATTACTGAGGCATTCTCAGTAATGTTTGATGGATTGTGAAAGGACATAGGAGAGGTACCACAAAATTGGAGAAGGGCAAAAGTCCTGATTTTTTTTTAAAGGGAGAGAATAGAATCAACAAATTATAGGCCATTAAGCTTGACTTCAATTCTTGGGAAAATTAAGCAATTGATCATTAAAATGATGATTTGTGAATACCTTAAAAAGGAAGCTACCGTTACAAAGAGCCTGCATGATTTCATCAAGAACAAGTCATGCCTGACTAACCTTATCTCCTTTTTTGACAAGGTTACTAAACTGGTAGATCAGGCGAATTCTGTCAATCTAGTTTATGCAAATTTTATTAATTATTTTCCTCCCCAAATCACTTATTTATTTTTAACATTAAAAAATTGTTTTTGAGTTCCTAAATCTTGCCCTTCCCCACCCCTTGAGAAGGAAAGAAATTGACATCAATTATACATATGAAATCATACAAAACACATTTCCATATTGTCCATGTTGACAAAAAAAAGACAAGAAAAATAATGTGAAAAAAATCACACTTCAATTTGCATTCAAAGTTCATTGCTTCTTTCAGGAGGTGGATAGCATTTTTCATCATGAGTCCTTTGGAATTGTTTCGGATGGGGCAGCTAGTTGGTATAGTGGACAAAATACTGGCCCTGGACTCAGGAGGATGTGAGTTCAAATTTGACCTCAAACACTTAATAGGTGTGTGATCCTGGGCAAGTCACTTAACCCTGGTTGCTCCCCCCCAAAGAAATTATCTTGGATTGTTGCATTGAGCTGAGTAGCCAAGTCTTTCACAGTGAATTGTTGTTACCATATTGCTGTTACTGTGTGTACTGTATTTGCTGGTTCTGCTCACTTCACATCAATTCATATGTCTTCCCAGGTTTTTTCTGAAACTAACCTTACCTCCCTGCCCATTTCTTAAAGCATAATAAAACTCAATCACAAACATATACCACAACTTTTTCATCCATCTATACCCTGATTAATGGGCATCCCCCCCAATTTCCAATTCTTTGTCATGTCAAAAAGACATGCTATAAATGTTTTTGTACATATAGGTCCCCATCATTTTTCTTTGATTTCTTTGGGATACAGAACTAACAGTAGTATTACTGAGTCAAAGGGTATGCAGTTTTATAGTCCTTTGGGCATAGTTCCAAATTATTCTCCTAAATGGTTGGACCAGTTCACAACTCCACCAACAGTGCATTAGTGTTGCTATTTTTCCCGCATCCCCTCTAGTATTTGTTATTTTCCTTTTCTGTTATGTTAGCCAATCTGGTAAGTACAAAGTGGCAACTCAGAGTTATTTTAACATGCATTCCTCCAATCAATAGTATTTTAGAGCAGTTTTTTTTTCATATGACTATAGATAGCTTTGATTTCTTCTTCTGAAAACTGTTTGTGTCTTTTGACCTTTTATCATTTGAGGAATAGCTCTTATTGTTGTAAATTTAGCTCAGTTCCCATATTTGAGAAATAAGACCTTTACAGAGAAACTTGCAATAAAATCTCCTCCCCCTAGTTTCCCACTTTTCTTCTAATTTTGGCTGCATTAGTTTTGTTTGTGGAAACTTTTTAGTTTCATGTAATCAAAACTATCTATTTTATTTCCTGTGATACTCTCTATCTCTTGTTTGATCATAAACTTTCTATTCATCCATAGATCTGACAGTTAAATTTCCCATGCTCCCCTAATTTGCTTATAGTATCATCCCTTATGTTTAAATCCTGTGCCCATTTTGACACTATCGTGTGTAAGATGTTGATCTATACCTAATTTCTGTCAAACTGCTTTCCAATTTTTCCAGCAATTTTTGTCAAACAATGAGTTTTTGCCCCAAAACCCTGGATCTTAGGGTTTATCAAACACTGTTATGATCATTTACTATTGTGTATCCTGTAGCTAATCTACTCCACTAATCCACTTACCACTCTATTTCTTAGCCATTACCATCTTTCAGTTTAGTACAGAAATCTATCTTACCCAAAAGGGAAGTAGGAAGGGAAGAGAAGAGAAAGGGGAGAATGACAAAGGGGAGGATGGATTAATTCTTCCTTTGTCTTTTTTTTTTAGATTGATTCCCTTGATATTCCTGATCTTTTGTTCTTCTAAATGAATTTTCATTACTTTTCTCTAGATCCATAAAATAATTCTCTGGTATTTTGATTGGTATGGAACTGAATAAGTAAATTAATTTAGTTAGAATTGCCTTTTTTAAAATACTGGCTCAACCTACCCATGAGCAATTAATATTTCTCCAGTTGTTTAGATCTATCTTTATTTGTAATTGTGTTCATATAGTTTCTGGGTTTGTCTTGGCAGGTAAACTTCCAAGTATTTTATATTGTCTGCAGTTATTTAAAATGGAATTCCTCTATCTCTTCCTGCTGTGTTTTGTTAATTATATATAGAAATACTGATGATTTATGTGGGCTTATTTTACATCCAGTAACTTTGCTAAAGTTGATTGTTCCAACTAGTTTTTAACTTGATTGTCTAGGGTTCTCTGAGTATATCATCATATTGCTTGCAAAGAGTAATAGTTTTGTTTTCTTGTTGCCTATTCTTATACTTTGAATTTATTTTTCTTGTCTTATTGTTATAGCTAGCATTTCTAGTGCAATATTGCATAATAGTGGTGATAATGGACAACCTTTCTTCAGCCCAATCTTACTGGGAAGGTTTTTATTACAGATAATGTTTGCTCTTTGTTTTAGAAAGATATTACTTATCATTTGAAGAAAAGCTCCATTTATTCCTATACTTCCAGTATTTTTTTTAAGCAATTGGTTTAAGTAACTTGCTCAAGGTTACATGGCCAGTTATTTTTTGTGTAGGTGCCAAGTATCTGAGGCCAGAACCGATCCTGGGTCTCCCGACACTGGGGCTGGCACTCTTACTGTGCCGCCTGGCTGCCCCTACTTCCAGTAGTTTTAATAAGAATTGATGCTGTATTTTGTCAAAAGCTTTTTCTGCATCTATTGAGAAAATACAATTTTTGCTGTTTTTATTATTGACATGGTCAGTTATGCTTGTAGTTTTCCTAATAATGAAACAGCCTTCCGTTCCCCATATAAATCCCACCTAGTTATAGCATATGAGCTTTGCAATATATTTCTGTAATCTTCTTGCTAGTATTTAATTTGATTTTCCCCTTCTCTGACCCCCGCCCCAATCAATTGGTCTATAGTTCTCTTTGTTTTCACTCTCCCTGGTTTGACCATATTTGTGCCATGGAAGGAGTTTGGTAGGACTCCTTCTTTCCCTATTTTTTCCAAATAATTTATATAGTATTGGAATTAATTGTTCTTTAAATATTTGGTAGAATAAATGTGTTAACCTATCTCATTCTGGAGATTATTTTTAGGGAGCTCATTTATGGCTTGTTCAATTTTTCCCCCCTAAGATGGGGTTAAAGTATCCTATTTCCTCTTCTGTTAATCATTTCATTTAGATTTTCAGTTTCATTGGCATATAATTGACCAAAATAGTTTCTAATAATTATTCTAATTTCATTTTCACCGGTGGTGTATTCACCCTTTTCATCTTTGATACTGGCAATTTAATTTTCTTCTTTCTTTTTAAAAAATCAAATTAACCAACAGTTTGCCTACTTTATTTGGTTTTTTTTCCCCCTCATAAAAACAGCTCCTAGTTTTATCTATTAATTCAATTGTTTTTTTATTTCCAATTTTATTAATCTCTTCTTTGATTTTCAGAATGTCTATTTTGATGTTTATTTGAGGATTTTTAATCTGTTCTTTTTCTTGCTTTTTTAAAAATTGCATGTCCAATTAACAGATGCTCTTTCTAATTTTTATTAATGTAAACTTTTAGAGATATACATTTCCCCCTAAGTACTACTTTGGTTGCATCCCACAAATTTTAGTGTCTTGCCTCATTTATTGTCATTGTCTTTAATGAAAGTATTGTTCCTATAATTTGTTTTTTGATTCACTCATTTTTTAGGATTAGATTATTTAGTTTCCAACTAATTTTCAATCTATGCTTCCAAGGTTCTTTATTGAGTGATAGTTTTGTTTTCTTGTTGCCTGTTCTTATACCTTCAATTTCTTTTTCTTGTCTTATGGTTATAGCTAGCATTTCTAGTGCAATATTGCATAATAGTGGTGATAATGGACAACCTTTCTTCAGCCCAATCTTACTGGAAAGGTTTACTATTATTATATTATATTATATTATTATATCTAGAATCTATTATTCTTCAGCTGAAGTAAAAAAGATAGATGTAGCAATAATTACATATATAATTTTTATCACTTTATGATTTGAAAAGAGTGAATTTAATATTTTTTGTTTTTTCCACATTTGTGTGTAAGGCTTTTAATGCCCTAATACATGGTCAATTTTTGTGAAGGTGCAATATATAGCTGAAAAATTGTATATTATTTTCTATTCCCATTCAATTTTCTCCAGAGAGCTATCATACCTAATTTTTCCAAGATTCTATCCATCTCCTTAACTTCTCTTTTGTATATTTTATGGCTGAATTCATCTAGTTCTGAGATGGGAAAGTTGAGGTCCCTCATTAGTATAATTTTACTGTTTATTTCCTCTTGTAACTCATTTAACTTTTTTTTTTTTTAAAGAATTTGGATGCTCTGTAATTTGATGCATATATGTTTAGTATTGAAATTACTTCATTGTCTATGACACACAGAGGTTCCCAAAATGGGTGACACCATTCCTTGGTGGTTCTGGAATGATCCAGGGGGCAATAGTATCCTCAGGTGCAATTGGGGGGCACTGAATAAAAATAAGGGAGTGGTAGAAGCACAAGGAAAGAAGAGAATTTTGGAAAAACTGTTCATACATGTTTCATCTATGGTGTAACAGAGTTAAAGTTATAGTGATTACATTATTTTCCAAATAAACACACAAAATGCGAGTTACAACCTATCAGTGGTCAAGTAAGGCAAAAGGTCTTAATAAGCAAGTGCTGGCAGGCAAGTGTATCATGTATTACTGGGATTCCAGCATGCATTGGTAGGGATACATGTGTATAATGACTTGTTTACAATATGATACTATATGGTTACATGATGTAATATTGCATCATCAAAATTTCAATGCAGGAAAAACACCACAAATTTATAATAAATTATTAAAATTTAAGATGTGTCATTTTTGGGGTGGCCAGGTGGCACAGTGAATAGAGCACCAGCTCTGGAGTCAGGAGGACCTGAGTTCAAATCCAGCCTCAGACACTTAACACAAAAACTAGCCGTGTGACCCTGGGCAAGTTTTTTAACCCCAATTGCCCTCCGAAAAAAAAAGCAAAAAAAAGATGTCATTTTAATATATAGATATAGATATATATTTGAAATGAAACAAACTTTTAAAAACCTATTAAAGGATTAAAGATTTCCAGGGAGGCATGGAATAATTTTTTTTTCTTTATGAGCAATCGGGGTTAAGTAACTTGCTCAAGGTTACACGGCCAGTTATTTCTGGGTGCGGTGCTAAGTGTCTGAGCCCGGATTTGATCCCCAGGTCATCCGGACACTGGAGTTGGTACTCTTACTCGCTGAGCCACCTGGCCGCCCCTAAGCAATCGGGGTTAAGTAACTTGCTCAAGGTTACACAGCCAGGTGTTTCTGGGTGGGTGCTAAGTGTCTGAGCCTGGATTCGATCCCCAGGTCTTCCCAACACTGGAGCCAGTGCTCTTACTCGCTGTGCTACCTGGCTGCCCTGAGTAATTTTTTTTTTTTCAAAAAGGGAGTGGTAGGTCAAATAAGTTTGGGAACCTCTGGTTTATGGTACCTTTTAGCAAAATGTAGTTTCTCTGATTATCTCTTTTAATTGTCTATTTTTACTTTTCCTTCACTTTAGATCATGATTGCTACATCTATCTTTTTCACTTCAGGTCAAATCCCTTATTTTAACTCTTTGTGTGTCTTTCTGCTTCAGGTGTGTTTCTTGTAAACAACATATTGTTGGATTCTGGTTTCTAATTCATTCAGCTATCCACTTCTGTTTTATGGGTAAGTTCATCCCATTAACATTCACAGTTATGATTACTAACTGTATTTCCCTCCATCTGATTTTCTTCTGTTTAGCCTTCTCTCTCTCTCTTTTTTATTCTGTACCTCCTCAAAAGTCTGCTTTGCTTCTGACCACTGCCTTCCTTAATCCATCCTCCCCTTTATCATTCCCCGCTTTCTCTTTTCCTCTTCCCTTCCTACTTCCCTCTTGGGTAAGATAGATTTCTGTACTAAACTAAAAACTGAATGTATACATATGTTCTTTGCTCTTTGAACCAATTCAAATGAGAGTGGGGTTCAAGCATTGTACCACTCCTCCCCATTTTCCCATCTACTGTAAAAGCTCTTCTTTGTGCAACTTTTTTATGTGAGATAATTTCCCCCATTCTTTTTCTCCCTTCCCCCTTCTCCCAATGCATCCCTCTTTCTCAACTCTTCATTTTTTTTTAGCCATACCTGTACTATCTATGTAGACACCTTCTAACTGTCCTAATAATGATAAAGTTCTCAGGAGTTATATGCATCACCTTCCCATATCAAAATACAAACAGTTTAATCTTATTAAGTCTCTTAAGATTTCTTTTTCATATTCAAGATGGGGGTGGAGCCAAGATGGCAGAGTAAAAACAGGAACTCCACTGGGCTCTGATTCCAACCACCTCCAATACCTGTAAAATAAGACTACACAAATTTTAGAGTTACAGAACCCACAAAGTGACAGAGAGAAACAAATCTCCCACTGAAGGCAACCTGGAAGGCTGACAGAAAGGGTCTATCACACTGGGCTGTGAGTCAAGAGGAGTCCCACGTGAGCTGTGTGGTCTTGGCCCCGAGGTGGCCCAACTAGCAGCACAGACTAGCTGGAGCAGACTTCAGAAGAGTGAATCACCAGCAGCTGTGGAGGTTTCCAGACTTCTCAACCCATAAACACCAAAGAGAAAGTAAAAGGTCAGTTCCAACTCTGTTGGAACCAGGTGATGGAAGAGCATGGTCCAGCCCCCGCCCCTGGGGCGAGATGTGGTAGAGGTGCAGTGGCTACAGATGCTGCCATGTGGCTGCCTCTGGAGCTCCTGGCCTGCAGATCATAGGGGGAACAAGTGACCATTCAGAGGGCAATCGCTCTTGCTTTGACCTGCTTGGAGCTGGATTGTGGTCTTGGGTGGTGGGCCTAGGGTGTGTGTCAGTGTGCCAGAGCTTGGGGTGTTTGTAGAGAGGGCACCCTCCTCAGACCTCTGACAACATTTGCAAAAACCCCAGTGATTTGGGACATAGCTCTCTCCACTCTGGAATCAGAGTTCTACCATGACAAAGAGTTCAAAAGTCAAGTAATTGGCTGACAAGATGAGAAAGCAAAGGAAGCACAATCAGACTATAGAATCCTTTTTTGGGGACAAAAAGGATCAAAACACGGAACCAGAAGAAGACAACAAAGTCAAAACACCTGCACCAAAAGCTTCCAAGAAAAATATGAATTGGTTACAGGCCATGGAGGAGCTCAAGAAGAATTTTGAAAATCAAGTAAGAGAAGTAGAGGAAAAACTGGGAAGAGAAATGAGAATGATGCAAGAAAATTGTGAAAATCTAGTCAATAATCTGCTAAAGGAGACCCAAAAAAATACTGAAGAAAATAACACCTTAAAAAATAGACTAACTCAAATGGCAAAAGAGGCCCAAAAAGCCAATGAGGAGAAGAATGCCTTAAAAAGTCAAATTGCCCAGATGGAAAAGGAATTTCAAAAACTCACTGAAGAGAATAATTCCTTCAAAATTAGATTAGAGGAAATGGAAGCTAATGACTTTATGAGAAATCAAGATACTATAAAAGAGATCCAAAACAAATTTTTAAAAAATGGAAGCCAACATGAAATATCTCATTGGAAAACCACTCTCCTGGAAAATAGATCCAGGAGAGATAATTTAAAAATTATTGGACTACCTGAGAGCCAGGATCAAAAAAAGAGCCTAGAAATCATCTTTCAAGAAATTCTCAAGGAAAATTGCCCTGATATTCTAGAACCAGAGGGCAAAATAGAACTTGAAAGAATCCACCGATTGCCTCTTGAAAAAGATCCCCAAAAGAAACTCCTAGAAATATCATAGTCAAATTCTAGAGTTCCCAAGTCAAGGAGAAAATATTATAAGCTACCAGGAAGAAACAATTTGAGTACTGTGGAAACACAATCAGGATAACATGAGATCTAGCTACTTCTACACTAAGGGATCAAAGGGCTTGGAATATGATATTCAGGAAGTCAAAGGAGGTAGAATTAAAACCAAAAATAACCTACCCAGCAAAACTGAGTATAATGCTTCAGGGAAAAATATGGTCATTCAATGAAATAGAGAACTTTCAAGCATTCTTGATGAAAAAACCAGAGCTGAACAGAAAATATGATATTTAAATACAAGAAGCAAGGAAGCATGAGAAGGTAAATAGGAAAAAGAAATCATAAGGAACTTATTAAAGTTGAACTATTTACATTCTTATGTGGAAAAACTATTATTATAACTCATGAGACTTTTCTCAGTATGAGGATAGTTGAAGGGAATATATATGTATATATATGTATACATACATATATGTATGTATAGGAAGGTGTATGTGTGTATAAATGCATATGTGAGTGTGTGTATGTGTGTACATGTATACATGGACAGAGGGCACAGGATGAGTTGAATAGGAAGGGATGATATCTAAAAAATAAAATTAAGAGGTGAGGGAGGAATATAATGAGAGAAGGAGAAAAGGAGAGATAGAATAGGGCAAATTATCTCATATAAAAAGGCAAGAGAAAACTGTTACAATGGAGGGGAAGAGCAGGAAGGTGAAAGGGAATGGGTCAACTTTACTCTCATTGAATTTGGCCTAAGGAAGGAATAACACACACACACACACACACACACACACACACACACACACTTATTTGGGTATCTTAGATACCTTACAGTAAAGTGTGGGGGGAAAGGGGATAAGAGAGGGGATGATAGAAGGGAGGGCAGATTGGGGGAGAGGGTAGTTAGAAGCACATATGTTTGAAAAGTGACAGGGTCAAAGTAGAAAATAGAATAAGTTGGGGGTGGGATAGGATGGAGGGAAATATAGTTAGTGTTTCACAATATAACTACTATGGAAATGTTTTGCATAATGTACAACCTATATTGAATTGCTTATCTTCCCAGTGAGGGTGGGTAAGGAGGGAAGAAGGGAAAGAATCTGGAAATCAAAGTTTCAAAAACAAATGTTAAAAAAATTGTTTTTACATGCAACTGGGAAATAAGATATACAGACATTGGGGTATAGAAATCCATCTTGCCCTACAAGAAAGTTGGGAGGGGGGAAGGAATGGGGGAGGGTATAAGAGAGAGCAGATTAGGGGAAGGAGTACTCAGTAGGCTTGCTATCTTGGGATGGGGAGTAGGGGAAAGATGGGGAGAAAATGTGTAACTCAAAATCTGGAAATGAATGTTGAAAACTAAAAATTAAAAAAAAAAAGAAAATATCCATGATAAAAAATTTTTCTTAAAAAAAGAAAGATTTCTTTTTCACATGTTACCTTTGCAATTGGGGTTAAGTAACTTGTATTTTTGTGTGGGTGCCGAGTATCTGAGGCCGGAACCAATCCTGGGTCTCCTGATGCTGGGGCCAATGCTCTTACTCACTGCACCACCTGGCCGCCCTTCACATGTTACCTTTTTATGCTTCTCTTGAGTCTTGTGTCTGAATGTCAAATTTTCTATTCAGGTCTGGTCTTTACATCAGAAATGCTTGAAAGCCCCCTATTTCATTAAAAATCCATTTTCTCCCCTGAAGGATTATATTCAGTTTTTCTGGGTAGGTTATTCCTGTAATCCTAGCTCTTTTGCCTTCTGGAATATCGTATTCCAAGCCCTCCACTCCTTTAATGTAAAAGCTACTATATTTTGTGTGATCCTGATTATAGTTCCATGATATTTAAAGGGTTTCTTTTTGACTGCTTGTAATATCTTCTCCTTGATCTGGGAGTTCTAGTATTTTGTTATAACATTCCCAGGAGTTTCTTTTTAGGATCTTTTTCAGGAGATGATTTGTGGATTCTTTCAATTTCTATTTTATTGTCTTGTTTTAAGATATTGGGACAGTTTTCCCTGATGATTTCTTGAAATATGGTGTCTAGGCTCTTTTTTAAAAAAATCATGGCTTTTAGGTAAATCAATGATTCTTAAATTATCTCTCTTTGATGTGTTTTCTTTTCTTTTTTTTTCTTAAAGCAATTGGGGTTAAGTAACTTGCTCAAGGTTACACGGCCAGTTATTTCTGGGTGTGGTGCTAAGTATCTGAACCCGGATTCGATCCCCAGGTCATCCTGACACTGGGGCAAGTGCTCTTACTCGCTGTGCTACCTGGCTGCCCCTCAATGTGTTTTCTTGGTCAGTTGTTTTCCAATGAGATATTTCACATTTCTTCTATATTTTCATTGTTTTGAGTGTTTTATTTTTTCTTCATCTCTTACAGAATCAATAGCCTCCACTTATTCAATTCTAATTTTTAAGTAATTATTTTCTTCAATAAGCCTTTTTACCTTTGACCATTTGGTCAATTCTGTGTTTTAAGGTGTTACCTTCTTCAGTATTTTTTGTGCCACTTTTACCAAGCTGTAAATTCTCTTTTCATCATTTTCTTGTATAACTCTCATTTCTTTTCCCAAATTTTCTTCTACTACTCTTGTCTCTTTCTTTAGCTCTTCTAGGAATTCTTGTTGGTCTTCTGTCCCATTTGCACTTTTTCTTTGAGGCTTTGCTTGCAGCTGTTTTCATATTGTTGTCTCCTTCTAGTTTATGTCCTGATCTTTCCTGCCACTATAATAGGTTTTTATAGTCAGGTTCTTTGTTGTTGTTGTTGTGTGCTCACTTCTGTAGCCCATTTCTTCACTTTGAACTTTATGTTCAAGATGGGATCTGCTCACTTGAAGGTGGGGAAGAACTGTTCCAAGCTTTAGACTTTTTTTGTACTGCTGTTTTCAGAGCTAATTCTGGAGATCACTAAGTTTTTCACACTTCCGAGGTGGTATGATACAGAAAAAAACTATGATTGCTGACCTCTTGGTCTGCGCTTTGGTCCTCTGCTCCTATGCAGCCACAAGCATTAGTGCTCTTCTCTGCCCTAAAAATGTAACCCAGAACTGTGTATGAGCAATAGAATTGCCAATCGGTACCTCGTCTCACACTCAGGGCCAGCACAGGCCCCCCGTAATCTCTTTCTGGATTATTCTTATTTAACTTTTAGTTTTTTCCTCCCTCTCTGCATTTGATTTTTAAAGTCTTTTTAAAGATCTCCCATGAACTCTTTTTGGGCAGGTAACCATCTTACATTAGTCTTTGGGGATTTCTTTACTTCAATATACTCCTCTGAAGATGAACCCCTGTCATCTCTACTCCCGTAATAGCTTTCTGTGGCTGAATTCTTTGTCCTTTGCTTGTGCATTTTTTTGTCTTAATAGCTTAAATGTTATAATCCCCTCTAGCCCCAGGGTGTGGGAAATGGTGCCTCTTGCCCCAGACCTTCAGTTCTCCTCTCTAGCCTGGAACCAAAGCCAAACTTTCAACTTCCTGTAAGTGCCCACAGCTGGGGGCTTTCTGCCTCACGGCTTCAGTACTCACTGGGCATGTGCTGGTTCCTTCTCATCCTCGAGGCTCTTCATAGCACATCTGGGTTTGGTGTTGTCAGTAGAGGTTCCCAAGCTCAGAGGCCCAACTCCCCTCACCATCCCAGGGGCAAAGTTCCTGTGACTGGGGCTGAGGCAGCCTCTCAAACCAACCCCAGGACTTGCAGCTTGATGTTAAAATAGAACCTAACCTGGAGGTGTTGACTCTTCACAGGGACCAACCTTGTCCTGGGACTTTTCTTCTCTTCTTCTCAAATTGTCCCAGAAGATCCCAGTTCTGCCCCTATTCTTATTTATCTCCACCTGAACTTTGTTTGCCCTAAGGTGCTGGTTTAACTCTTGTGGAGGAAAATCTTGAGAGCTTGGAATTTTCTGACCTACTCTGCCATCTTCCCAGAATCCTCCTATAATCTCTTTCTGACCAACTTAGTGTCTCTGGGCTGAGAGCTCCCAAAGTTGCTCCTGCTGCTGTTGCAGCCACCCCCAAGGACCACATCTGGTGTTGTTACTGCATGCCGTCCAGGCAGGTCCCCATTCAGTTTCACACACCTTTCCTTTCAACCTCCTAAGTTACATTGGGCTCATCCCAACTTTTTGTTGACTATGCTGTTCCTAAATTTAATTTATTGAGCCATGTTAAAGTTTTTAGGAGAGGAATGTTGAGGGAGTTCAGCTAGGTTGCTGCCTCTATCATCTTTTGGAAGATTCTTATATCAGTGAAAGTCTCTGGGCTGTGAGCTCCCAAAATTGCTGCTTCTGCTATCACCACTGCCTACTATTTATACAGATTTTAGCAAAGCATCTAAGACAATATCTTATAGAACTCTTGCAGAAAAGATGGAAAATATGGACCGAACCAGTGGTTCTCATTATGTGGGCTGTAGACACCTGTGGGTATCTCTTGAGACCCTTTCAAAACTATTGTTTTGAAACTAAGATGTTAACTTTATAACCCATTTAAACTAAAGATCTTTGGGATCCTCAATATATTTGAAGAGTGTAAAGGGGTCCTGAGGTCCAAAGACAAAGAATTACTAGACTAGACAGTAATATAATTAGAATGACTCAGAACTGGTTGAACAGCTGGGTTCAAAGAGTAGCTGTTCAATGTCAACATGGCAGGAAGTCTTCCATGGAGTAATCTGGAGATGTGTGCTTGACTTCAAGCTCTTTCTGATTTTTATTAATGACTTGGACAGAAGTATGCTCAGCAAATTGACAGGTGATTCAAAGCTGGGAGGGATCATTAATACACTGGATGACAAAATCAAGATTCAAAGAGATCTGACAGCCTAGAGCATTGGGCTGAATTTAATAAGATAAAAAGGGCAGCTAGCTGGCTCAGTGGATAGAGCACTGGGCCTGGAATCAGGAAGACCTTCACATTCAACCTGAGAAACTTATTTTCTGTATGACCCTGGGCAAGTCACTTAACCTATGCTTGCCTTAATCTACTGGAGAAGGAAATTGGATTTTTGGTCTTAGTTTTCTTTTGCAACATGCCAGTACTGAAGACTAAGACATGTATAATTGCTATCTAGTTTGCTTGCTGTCTCAAGGAGGAGGGAGGAGAGGAAGGGAAGGAGAGAATAAGGAATTCAAAATTTTAAAAAACGTTAAAAATTGTTTTTACATGTAATTTGGACAAATAAAATATAGACTTCCAGGAAAAACAAGCCAGAGGTATTTTAAGGAGCTTTCATGGGTGAGGGTCTCTGCGCAACCAAGAAAGGGAGGAAATTTCTTATTTTGCATAGTTTAATTGGAATGTGAGGAATTCTCCTTTTGTTTTGTGAGGAGGAAGGGAACAGAACAAGTATTTATTAAGCACCTACTACATACCAGTCACTATGCTAAGCATTTCACAAATATCATCTCATTTTATCCTCCCACCAATTTTGGAGATAGGTGATATTATTTCTTTTTTACAGTTGAGGAAATTGAGGCAGACAGGGGTTAAGTGACTTGCCTAGGGCCACATAGCTACTCAGTGTCTGAGGCTGAATCTGAACTCAGGTCTTCCAGACTCCAGGCCCAGCAGTCTGTGCACTGTGCCACCTCACAGCCAGTAGGAGAGAAGAAAGGGCAGAAGCAGTAAATGCAGTACTCTGGATTTGGAGCCCTGGAATCTGACTTAAAATCTTGCTCTAGAATTTACCACGTGGATACCTTGGCCAATTCTCTTAATGTCTCCAGGGCTTAGTTTCCTATTTGGAAAAATGAGGGCGTCAGAAGAGATTCTTTTTAGACATATGAGTCTTAGTAGATGTGTCTTCTTTTTTTCCCACCCCATCCCCAATCTATTCCCAAACTCCAACAGGAAAGTCCCTCGACTCCATTGACTTATTTCTGTATATTTTTATCTCTCTTGCCAGTAAAACATAAGCTATTTGAGGCCAGGGACTGCCTCGTTTTTGTCTTTGCACCCCCTAATACCTAGCATAATACCCTGCACTTAGTAGGTGGTTTTCAAATTGAACTCAATGATGAGGTATCTAGTGGAGATTGCACATAATAGATCTTCAATAAAATTGTTTGTTTGACTTTGTCCAGCCAGTCATAGGGAACCATTGAGGATTTTAGAGCAAGAGAGGGATAGTAAAAGTATTCTTTTAGGAAGATTAGCCCAGCAGGAGCATGCAAAACAGATCTGAGAGAGACAATGGACAATGGCAATGTTCCCACTAATTATTTCTAAACAGTAAGGGGAGGAAACCTACAGTAGGAAATGTATGGTTCTGGAGAAGGTCTTTCCCAGTCTTCCTCTGTTACTTATTACCTGTACAACCTTGAGCAAGTTACTTGTAAGGTGGTTCCACTTTCTGACTGGGGCCATTTTATTGACTGAAAGTGGTGAAAGCAGACAGCAGTATGAGAATCACTGGAAAAGCAGCCTCATGGAAAAGCCACTAACTCAGATTAAGAATGGCTGCAGTGTCCCGTTTCCCAGCACAAATTTACAGACAATATGTTACTTCCATGAAGACTTCAAGTTTGAAAACTGGGAAACCCTGATAGCTAGATTTGGTGGCTGTGGGATAATATGGCTTGGTTGATAGAAAGGTGGATTTTGATTCCTCAGTATGAGATGAGTGATTTCTTTTTTTTTTTTTTTAAACTTTAATTTATTAATTTGTTTGTTTCCTTTTAGTTTACAGGATTCAATTCCACAATTCCTTGAATTTCACATTTTGTCCCCCTCCCTCCCCTCCCCCCCATGGCGGCTTATTATCAAGTATAGGATCTGTAAATACTTTCACATTACACAATGGTCAGGTTATAAGGATGGATTGTACCAACTGGAATGAAAAATGGTAAAGAGGACATAAAATCAAATAAGAGAACGAAAAAGATCAGGTATTTTGCTTCCACCTGGATATAAATTTAGTTCTTTCTAGTTCTTTCTCTGGATGCACGTTTTTCTCTCCATCATGCGTCTTTTGGGATTGACTTATATCCCTGTATTGTTGAGAAGAGTCCAGTCTATCAAAGTTGGTCATCACACATACGTTGTGTCTGTAATTGTGTACAAATTCCTCCTGGTTCTACTCTTCTCACTCAGCATCAGTTCTTTTAAGCCTCTCCAGGTAAATATGAAGACCGCCTGCTCCCCGTTTCTTATGGTGCAATAGTATTCCATAACATGCATATACCACAACTTGTTCAGCCGTTCCCCAATTGATGGGCACCCCCTTAATTTCCAATTCTTTGCCACAACAAAAAGAGCTGCTATAAACATTTTTGTACATATGGGTCTTTCTCCCGTTTCTATGATCTCTTTGGGATATAACCCTAGGAATGGTATTGCTGGATCAAAGGGTATGAAAGTATTTATAGCCCTTTCGGCATAATTCCAGATTGCTCTCCAGAAAGGCTGGATCAGTTCACAACTCCACCAACAATGCATTAGTGTTCCAGTTTGCCCACATCCTCTCCAGCATTTGTCATTTTCCTGTTTTGTCATCTTAGCCAATCTGACTGGTGAGATGTGGTACCTCAGAGTTGTTTTGATTTGCATTTCTCTAATCAATAGTGAATTAGAGCATTTCTTCATGTGCTTATAGATAGCTTTAATTTCTTTCTCCGAAAACTGCCTGTTCATATCCTTTGACCATTTATCAATTGGGGAATGACTTGTATTCTTATACATTTGACTCAATTTTCTGTATATTTTAGAGATGAGTCCTTTGTCAGAGACATAGGTTGTGAAGATTCTTTCCCAATTTCCCACCTCCCTCTTAATCTTGGTTACATTGGCTTTATTTGTACAGAAGCTTTTCAATTTCATGTAGTCAAAATTATCCATTTTACATTTTATAATGTTCTCTAATTCCTGTTTCGTCATAAAGTCATTCCCTCTCCACAAGTCTGATAGGTAAACTATTCCTTGTTTTAGCAGACTGCTTACAGTATCAACCTTTATACTTAGATCATGAACCCATTTAGACTTGATTTTGGTATATGGTGTTAGATAATGGTCTATGTCCAGTTTCTGCCATACTATATTCCAGTTTTCCCAGCAGTTTTTGTCAAACAGTGAGTTCTTATCCCAAAAACCAGGGTCTGGGGGTTTATCAAACAATACTGAATGGAGTACAGTCTTAGAGAGGTTCCATATCAGAGCTGCAGCCCTAGGCTCTCTGAAGAAGGCCCTATCATCCCCCATCCAATACCCATTAACTATCACTTTTTGCAACCAGCACATAGAGGAAAAAAATCCAGAAAAATTGGCACCCTCAATTCAGTTGGTAGTGGGGCACACCCAGAGAGCCTGGGTCATTGATGGGAAGGCCATGGAAAGTGATGGCAAACTGGGAATGACATCGTGGGGGTTGGGATAGAAGGCCAAGGGAGGAACTCTCCTGAGATGTAGCCACTGGGGAAAGTAAACAGACCCTCACATAGCTTCCTTATTTAGCAAATGCTTCTTGTGAAGGGACATTAGAGATCAATGAATCCAATTGATTCCCTAATTTTACAGGTGAGGAAACTAAGGCTAAGGTGTTAAGTGATGTTCCCAGGGTCCTGCAATTTTTGAGGCAGTATTTGAACTCAGATCTTCCTGTCTCCAAGCCCAGCATTCCACCCACTGGGCCAATAGTTGTTGTTTCTACACTACTGAAGGACTGAAACTGTTTTCTGTGTCCCTTAAATTTGGCCTCCTGAGGCGAAGTCCCAGTTACGCTATTCTCCTTATGACTGACACGGAGGTATCAGTCAGATGCCAGGGGGGAGGGGAAACACATGCAGAGCTCCTTTGGTCTCCTCCCAAGGGCTTAATGTCCTGGGAGGTAACACATAGCAACACTTGGATAACAGGAAAGTTTCCCAGGAATGCTGAAAAGGCAGCCATGATCTTCCCAAATCACAGAAGCCTGCCTAGGTCTGAGTAGTTTTCCAAAGGCTCCCGAAATAGCGACAAACCCCGTAAAAGCAGGCAGTCTCTACCTTGCCAGAATGACGAGTTTCCTTCTTAAACTTTTAAAATGTCCCACTGCATGCTGCCCCTATACACCCACAAAGGCGGAACAATAGTTTGGCTTTGCTAACTCAACATTGCCTTGTGCTGGTGTGATTATGGCTCTTAGCCTCTGTCCAGAGTACTGACAATAGTCTTCTCCTAGGACCCTATCCTTCCTCCTTCTAGGGAAAGTGATAAGGACAACCTTGAGCAGCTCCCAGGTGTAGTCTTCTGGTTTGTATGTCTTCTAGTCAATCAAATAATACTCGAGCATCTTTCATTGATCCCATACCAATATCTCAGACTTGTCTTTTGGCCTCATCTGTATAGGTGCAGGTCATTCTTGCTACCAGTAAGAAAGAGAGGGAGGAAAATAAGCATTTATTGAACACCTACTATGTACCAGGTATTATGGAAAGTGCTAAGCATTTTACAGATATGGTCCCATTTAATCCTCCCAACAACAGGAAAAGTAGGTGCTATTATTACCCTAATTTAACTCATGAGAAAATAGACTGGTCGAGAGGTTAAGTGACTTACCTAGTGTCACACAGCTGGTAAATGTTTGAGGTAAGATTTGAACTCAGGTCTTCCTGATTCCTAGCCAAGCACTCTGCCCACTGTGCCATGTGTTGTTCGTCATGCTGACAGCTTCTCCCCTCCTATGACACCATCCTTGCTCTCTACTAGGAAATGCAGGGAATCACACTGGCTTAAAATAACCAAATGTACAGAACTGAGTGAATTTCCCCAGTCCGTGGTGATCTCAGCTCTTGTGTCACCATGTTATCCAGTGATGGTACTGAACAAATCCTGGAAAGGCATACTTAGCCGGGATTCTGGGTGCCCAGGACAGATCTTTTGTTCTCTGTCTCCCTGGCTTCAGTCTTGTTCCTGTGACCACCTTGATGTTTTCTGGGTGGCCTGAATTCCCCTTTGCTGGTGTTCTCAGTCCAGCAAGACTGGCATTTGCTGGGTTTCTGATATATCTTCTAGGCACATACTGAGAGATTTCAAAGGCCGGCTGAAAGGGTAAACTCCTGAGGACATAATGTATTGAGTTGTTCTTGGCAGACTCCATCATCAGCAGGAGCCAGAGACCAAATACTGCCTAAAGGATTTGGGATAATAATACAGTTTAATGTCCTGGTTTGTTTACCGTATGCATCTATTGGTTTTTGAAATGGTGGGTGATGCTGAGCAATGCTTACACCACTAACATTTTCTGAAGCTTTCCCCCAGTTTTGATGGTGAACTATGGGCCCCTATCTGAAATACTCTCTACAGAAAGTCCATTAGGAACCTATCATCCTTGAAAAAAAATAGCCTGTGCTCTGCAGTAGGGAAGGCAGCTTGGCACACAGAAGGAGATGGCTGCCTTCTTACGAAATGTCCATGGCCACAAAGATGGTGCCACTTCCTGCACAGCTCAGCCCTTCTTGATATCCTTGGGGAGGAGCCACTGCTGGACATCACTGGTCTCCCATGGCCTCTGTAGGAACCTCTCTGTGTGACTGCGGCACCAGTCACATCCTCAACATAATGTCTACCATCTGGTGCCTAGGAAGGTGACCCACCAGGAGGGCCCCTATATGACACCTTCCAGATGTGCCGCTGCCCCAGACCTCTTCAAAGGGGCATCCTGATGAGCCTGCCAAGCAGCTTCTCTGCCACACAGTAGCCCAACGTCCTGCTCTTGGGAAAACCAGAGTTGGGTCTGTGTGTGGCTCATCCCAGCTGTAGTGCTTAGCCTGGGGGTTAATAATGGTTCCCTCTGAGCCTCTTCTTCCTGTTGTGGTCAATTTTGTGAGAGTGCATTGGTGACACAACAGAATAGGCCCCATGGTTCAGGGGAAAGTGTATTGGATAGAAAGCTGGGGCACACGGATTCAAACTCTAGCCATGGGTCTTTGGGCAAATCATTCCCTCTCTCTGGGCCTCAGTTTCCCCATATGTAAAATGAAAGGGTTGGTTTAGACACCCTCTCTGGGCCTCTCCTACTCTATGTCTATGATGCTATGGTCACTCAGAGGGGGAAAATCATGAATATAATAATGACCATTATGCAGAATGACCCGATGGGTTCTGGGTCTCTATAAAAATAATCACAACAACATTCATGACAGCTAGCATTTACATATTGCTTTAAGGCTTACAGAGCATTTTACATGTGTTATCTCATCCAATCCTCATAAGAATACTGTGAAGTATGTGCTATCACGATTTCATTTTACAGATGAGGAAAACAAGGCTGAAAGAAAGCAAGTGCCTTGCCTAAGTTCACACAGCTATCTGCGGTAAGATTTGAACTCAGATCTTCCTGACTCTGTTACATTCTACCCACTGGGTCACCTTGTTACCTCTTTGAATAATACTAAGTTCTTGTGGTCCCTAAATCAAAGTCTCTCTTACAAATTCATTCATATTCATTCCAAAAATACTTATGTAGGGCCTACTATGTGCCAGGGGTTGTTAAGGACTATAGGGATTATAAGAGATAAATAAAAACTCTGCCCTCAGAGAACTTAAATTCTAGGTTATTGATACTAGATTGTATCAAGGGTTATAAGTCAGGTACCAGGCTAAGAGCTGGAGTACAAAAGTTTCCGTCTTCAAAGGACATACATTCTAATGGGGAGACAACAAGTTGGGTGCGTGTCTGTATGCATACACATATGTGTGTGTACATATGTGTATATATATACATACACACATGCACATACAAAATATTTCCAAAAGGAACACAAGGTGGTTTGGGGAGAGAAGGCACTAATGGCTGAGAAGTCAGAAAAAGATCCATGCAGAAGGTGATATTCCAAGAGGCACCAGGGCAAAGGCATGGGGATGAAGGATGAAGCATCATATCAGGGGAACATCAAAAAGGTGACTTTGGCAGAAACAGAGAGTGTGGGAAAGAGAATAACGTTATAATAAGGCTGGAAAGGCAGGATGAAACTAGGCTATCAAGGATTCTATATTTCACATGGGAGATAATGGGAGCCACTGGAATTACTGAGTAAGACGGTTACATGATTAGGCCTATGCTTTTGGAAAATCACTTTGGTGACTGTATGGAGTTGGATTGGAGAGGTGAGAGGCTGGATATGGGGAGATCAGTTAGGAGGCCATTGTAATAGTTCAAGCAAGAGGTGATGAAGGCCTCAACTGTGGTGATGGTTACACACCTGGAGAGGAGGAGGTAGACATGAGAGATGCTGTATGGAGTCAACATGGCTTGGACACTTAAGAAAGATGGAGGAGGAGAGAGTGAAGACTTGAGGTGACTCCAAGGATTCAAACCATTAATTCTTGGAAAGATGGTGGTACCTCAACAGTAAATGGGAAGTTGGGAAGGAGCGGGAGTTTGACAAAGTTTGTTTTGGACATGTTGAGCTTGGGATAGATGCCTAGGGGACATGCAGTTTGTAATGTGGGACTGGCATTCAGGAGAGACTACAGTTAGATACACAGGACTGGTAGTAATCTGCACAGACAGTCATTGAACCCATTGGAGCAGACGAGGTCACCAAGAGAGTATGGAGAGAAAAGAGAAAAGAGGCCCCGAACAGAGCTTTGCCCACAAATTAGTAGGTGTGACACATACCATGCATAAGAAAACCCAGGAGTGGTTAGACTGCCAAGAGAGGGCAGTGGAGGTCAGGGAGGACGAAGGGAGGCTTGATTAGAGGCCATTAGAGTTGAAGGGACCTTAACTTTAGAGAGGGCAGTTTCAGCTAAATGATGAGGTCTGAAATCAACTTGCAGAAAGTTAAGAAGAAAGTAGCAAACAGATTTTTTTTTTTAAGATTAGTAGGGGAAATAAGACAAACGTACAAATAATAATATTGTGCTCTATACTGTTGCAAACTCTTACATTTCAGAGAAGGGCAATTCACTTTCAGATGGGGGGAGGGGAAGAAATCAAGCTAGGCTTCATGAAAGAAAACGTATTTCAGTTGGGTCTTGAGGCATGATGAGGATTTTGATCTAGGGTTATGGTGGGAAGGACCTTCTAGGCAGAGTAAATGACAAAAACAAAGGCTCAGAGCGGGATATTAAAGGGTATATTTAGAAATGATCATTAATACAATCTGGCCAGCACCAAGAGTAGGTATTGGGGAGTCAGAGATTGGAATGAGAAGGTAGATTGGTGCCAGATTGAGGCAGTTGAACACAAATGTGAATCATCCACCGCTTACACATTTCCTGTAATCCAGTGAAACATTAATCCTGTGTAGAGGGGGAAGCACTGAGAGGTTTGGTGATTCAGCAAGTCACTGGTAGAAAGAAAACAAACGGCCTGGTACGTGCCAGGATTCTTTGGCAGTTACTGGGTAACCTCACCTGCCATGGGTTCTTAGCAGGATCAAAGCCTCCTAATGCATAACAGGGACATTTCCTGTCACAGGCAAAGGACCTCCATAACACAAAGTCGGATTTTGACTGTGGGGTGAAGGGGAAATTGCCTCAAAGGAGAACTCCTCCCCATAGTCTGGTGGGAGGGATTACACACAGGAGAAATGGGAGGTGGAGGAAGAAGCAGAAGGAGAGGGACAGGAATAACGGAAATAATCAGGCCAGTCTGTCTGAGAAACAAGCCTATGCCAGGGGGATTTCTTTGCAAAATTCCAGTTGCCATAGCAATTGGATGCTGTTCTTTCTACCATTCTTCCTGCTCTCATCCTCCACATGAGGGCCACCAATAAAGCTCTTTCCCAAGCTAAGAAGCCCTTGTGATTTAGCTGGGAGAATGACCTCTTTAATATAATTTTCCTTCACTCCTCCTCATCTCCAATTCTGCCACCTTCTGGAAACAGATGGGTGATATCTGTCATCTGTAGCTCTGGGGTGGGAGGGGGGGAATAGGACCTGTGAAAGATGAATGTTAATACTGCAGCTTAGGCACTGCCTTCCAAATATATGACCCAAGGGCACGGATGAGGTGGCATATGGGATGCCCTGGGAAACTGGCTTGTAGGATAGAGGCTGTTTAGTCAAGTTTTGCAAGACATAAAGAGAGAAGCAGTAATTCATCATATTTCCTGTCTTCACATTTGGAAAGAAAAAGAATAGACTAGAACCCTGATCATAAGCTTTTTCTGAAGACTGATATGATCTGAAATATGTTTAGGTTCACTAGACTTTTTAGGTGTTGCTGGGTTAGTTGCTGTCTGATTGTGGTTTTAAAAATTATTTAATTTTGCACTTAATTGCTTTTAAAAATAGAATAAATTTCTATACGTAAGCATCAGTTCCAACTTACCAATAGTTCACACTGTAACTCCTTCCAGTCCTTCATCTGTTTCAATTTGCTTCCTGCAAACACTCAGTGTGACTGTAGCCAAATTATTTAACTTTCTTGAGTCTGTTTCCTAACCTATAAGACAAGGATGCCAATGTTTTTCCATTTGACCATAGCTCTTAGGACCAGAGAAAATGGGGTCAGTCTTCCTGCCTTTTGTAACCACATGGAAACAGCTTGTGGTCTGAAGGCCAGTAAGGTTCTGTGTGACCCAGAGTATCCCTCCTACAAGCCAGTCACACCGGAACACACCAGCATATATTAGCTTATCAAATTTGATATGTATTCTCTAGAAAAGGGCTGACCCTGAGATAAAAGGACAAAATACTGGCAAGTTTTGATGGAAAAGAAAGGACTATGAGTATAAAATATAGCCCAGGGAGGGCAAGGCCAGGTACAGTGGTGCTCTCTGAGAGGAAGGAGGACAGTGGAGTGAAATCAGAGCACTGAGCACTAGGTCATAGGGTGTGAAAGGGAGGATGAGGATGCCAAAGATAACCTCTTCTCCCTTCATTCTTTTGGTTATAGGTTCATGGGATTAACAGTTGGAAAGGTTCTTAGAAGTCACTAAGCTCAAACTCCTTACTTACGTTATATGTGAGGGGGAAAAAAGGCCCAGAAAAGGAAAGTGTCTTGTTTGGGTCACACAGCTAATTGGTATCTGAGGAGGAATTTGAACCTAGATCTCCCCACCATGAAGGCCAGGGCTGTGTCCTTTACACTAAACTGCACTGCCTGATACACAGTAGGTGCTAAATACTTGTTGACTTGCTCAGGACTAGACCAAGATGTGACCTTCCCAAATCATCACCTGAAATGCGCCATAATTGGGAAATAGATCAGTAACAGAAAAGGCATGGTACAAGAGTCCAAGGAGCACTACCTGTCTACTTCACTCAAGCAATTATTATGCTCCTCTCCAAGGAAGGACCTTTCTCCTTTGAACTTTCCATTAGGTTTACTCCCCATTGACACTCATCATATTGAATCATTATTTTGGTTAACGTATGTCTTGTTTTATCAAGCAGATTGTTCTTTCAGGTCAGGCCCTCTTTGGGCTCAGCCTGGATCACCTTTGTGTTCTTGCCAGATCCAAGCCTGGTGCTGTGCAGAGAGAAAGAGTTTCAGAGGATAGAACATCTCATGTCTTACATGTCTTGCTATCTTCCATGATGCCTACCTAGCACAACAACTGCAGCATTGTGACGTCAAAAAGGTATATAACCTTTGAAATCAGAGTATCTGAGTTCAAATCCAAGTTCTGTTACTTCCCTTGTAGTACTTTAGGAAAGCTCCATTACCTCTATGGGTCCTAGGGGGTTGGGCTTAGAGACCCCTGTGGTCCTTTCCTCCTCTAAATCTATGATTCTATGATTGGAAGATCTACAATGCACATATAGAAATAATTCCCACTCACCTCTGAGCCACCAGCTTCAACCCTGGTCTGTCAGTCTTGGTCTTCCTCCTCCCCACCTCCCCACAGGAATCTTGGACTTCACCCCTGGGGTCTGATCTCACTGGGAACCAGGCCTCCACCTTACTTCCTAAGCATCAGCTCCAAACCATGCCTGCCTGTTCATAACCGTCCCTTCCCATATATTATTTTCTCTCATTAAAATATAAATTCCATGAAGGCAAAGACTGTCTTATTTACTTATATTGGTAACACTAGTGCCTAGCCCAAATCATGACACATAGTAAACCCTTACTAAATGCGCTCTCTCTCTCTCTCTCTCTCTCTCTCTCTCTCTCTCTCTCTCTCTCTCGCTCTCTCTCTCTCTCTCTCTCTCTCTCTCTCTCTCTCTCTCTCTCTCTCTCTCTCTCTCTCTCTCTCTCTCTCTCTCTCTCTCTCTCTCTCTCTCTCTCTCTCTCTCTCTCTCTCTCTGTCTCTCTGTCTCTCTTTCTCCTCCTCTCTGTCAGTTATCATAGGATTCAGAACTAGAAGAACCCTTAAAGGTTAACTATTTATAGATGAGCATTTTTTTATATGAGCAATCTGTGGACCAGTAAGATTCAGCCACTCACCCAAGGTCATACAGAAAAGTTGATTGGTATCCAGCTCCCCTGGGTACAAATCATATCCTGACATCCATAAGGTGTGTGGGCTGGGAGGCCCTGTAGAGATCATCTTGTCTGACCTTTTCATCTTATAGATGAGGAAACTGAGGCCCAGAGAAATCAATGGATTCGCCAACAGTTTTAGAGCTAGCTAGTCAATAGAAGAAGTGGAATGAGGGTTTAGAATCTTTTCCACAGAACCACAATGACTTATAGTTCCTATGTGGTGATGAGGATATGCATGCTACACATCTGCCAGGGGCTGGCCTCATCCTCTGGCTCTCATGATGCCAGTGGCTTCCCCATCACTGGAGGTCTTTTAATAGAGAGGCTGGATGACCATTTGTTGTTATGTTGTAGAGAGTACTTTCCTGTAGACAAATATTAGACCGGATGACCTCTAAAGCCCATTTCAACTCAGAGATTCTATGACTTTATGGGCTTAGAATGAGGAGTCTGTTTCCAGTCTCTCCTTCCTTTCCTTGCCTCGATTTGGTCCAGCCCTACATAACCTTTCCTGATAGACTATGGGTCTACCATCATTACTATTCTTTGTCCTTTGTTGTTCAAGAGGACCACGACGTCAGGAAGATGATGCCATGATTTACAAGTGCGTTGGATTTAAGTGAGACAGGGCTGTGTGAAGTCACTCTCCTCTGGAGTCATCTGGGTCCATGGGTGAGATGTAGATAGGGAAGACTGGATGCAATGGGAGACCTTGGCCTTTTTAAGCTAACTTCTTTCTGAGTTCTCACTTTGACTGAGGCAATGCCCATTCAGTGATTGAGGTTAGGTAAGAAATGACCCAAGGAATGGCCCCTTTTACCTACTTAAAAAAAATATCAATCTGGGAGGAGATTGGGTTTCTGGCCAAAACAGAAACAATTACTATTTATGTTCACACTCTGAGCCTTCAGGGTCCCAACAAAGACCACAAAGTGGTCCTATTGTTGACCAATCAAAGAGAGCCAGAGTGAATTGGGGTTTAAGACACAGTCTTTAAGAAAAAAATCTGGTCATGAACCCCAATACATCTTTCTAGGTTTCAGCCATCAAAATTTAACCATCATTACTATGTCTGACTATGAAGGATTGGTATTTTCTGCAATATAAATTTTGGTGATATTTATGAAATATGCATAGATTAACTTAACTATATGCATAGATTTCCCTTCATTATTGACTTACCCTCATAAGTACTCAGTATTTGTTGATGGATCATATTTGTAGAGAGATGGCCTCAGGGTATGCTGGCACTGGACAGTCACAGTTTGTCATCCATAGGGTGGCCTTGGAGAAGAATATAGTGCTGAAATGAAACAGTTTTCTCATTCTAAACAGCATTGAGGGGTTGGGGAGGCACTCTTCCTGTCTTATAGATTCTTGAGACTACTACAAAATATGTATTTTAATATACACACAACATGTATAATATACATACAAACACATGCCTATACACAGAGAGACATATATACACATATCAGTCTAGTCTTCATAGTAAGCAGGCCTAACCTCTAGGAGAGTCCTGGCCCAATACAGAGACTTTAGTAGGTGCTTGTTCCTCACACAGTTACAAATGTTTCTGGTGCTTTGTGAGTGTTACTATGACAGGAGGCATAAGTGCTCATGTGTCTTTTCATATCCCTACAATTCTTAGTGTTTGCTTTCCTTTCCCAATATATTCTTTGCCTGTCTCTCCTTAGAAGGTAAGTTCTTTGAGAGCAGAGACTTATAAAAAATTTTTAGTTTTTCTATCTCTATTCCATAGAGTAGGGCCTATGAATCAATGTGAGGTGATGGACAGAGCTGGCCTCTGAGTCAGGAAGGGCAGGGTTCAGGGTCTACCCCTGACACCTACTGCCTTCCCTATGGTAGTAGACCCTTAACAAATGCTTTCTTGGACTAGATCTTTGGAGTCTACAGTTCCGATCATCCAGACCACCCTGTTCATCAGAATGATGCAATTTTGCAAAATAAATTCATATGAAATATTCCAACCACTGATACACTGCCACTGAAACATGCCATTTTCTTTTCACTGCTTCATTTCTTCATTTAGTGGCAAAGGTTAAAGGGTAAGTCTCCAGGAAAAAAAATCCCCCAAACAGTCTCTGTAGTTCCTTAACTGCAAAACAGACAGATCTCATTGAATGGAGAGAGGTTCATCTTGCAATGCAAGGGCTTGTTGGAAGTGTTAACATTTCTCCCTCCACAATGTCCACAAGCTTCTTATCTGATTTTCCCCCTTGAGTGCCCCCACTATTGTCTTTTCCCCCACAACTATGCCTGCCTTTGTAGAGTTGTGGGAATATTGTATATTGTTCAGCATCTTGAGGAAGGAAATAGATCATGCCAGTCCCCAAAGTCATTACAATTACATGAACAAACAACTGGAAACCTAGCCGAAGGTCTGTACCAAAATGTTAAAGGGATGCTTATTCCTTAAGGACTAGTAAAGTGGAGGCCGGGTTGCCTAATGGTTAGAGTGCCAAAGTGTCAGCAAGATCTGACTTTGAATCTCACCTCAGAGGCTCTCTAGCTCTGGGCCTGGGCAAGTCATTAAATCTTTTTAAGCTTCAGTTTCCTTGTGGGTAAAATGGGGCTAATCATAGCATTGACTTCCCAGGGTTGTTGTGGAGATAACATGGAATCATGTGGGTAAAGTGCCTTTCAAAATTGAAAGCAGTTATTATTATTATTAAATACTGGTTAATAACCAACAGAAGCAGGGGAATTGGCTCACATGACATCATGTCTGCCCATCTGGTGAGGGAAGGTATGAAAATACAAGGCACACTAAATGGCCAGAGGAGTCCAAGTTCAAAACTGCTCTCAGACTTTTGAGACATTCAGTATTTGTTTATGCTTCCGTTCCCTCTCCACTAACTGCAACATTCCCAGAATCTCAGAGTTGGAAGGGACTTCAGAGGCCATTTAGTTAAACCCATAGATTAATAAAAATTCCTCTGACAAGACACACAACAAAGGGTTATCTAACTTTTGCTTGATTCTTTTTAAAGGTCTTCCTTCCCTGCTGCCTTTAGGGGAGGGCAGTGTGACATGGTAGTTAGGGTGCTGAGCCTGGAGTTGGGAAAATCTACTTCTGATGTTTGCTAGCCATGAGACTGTGGACAAGTCACTAAACCTGGGTGTTAGGCCCCCCCATCTTTTAAATGAGAATTAGAATACTCACCTTCTAGTGTTTAGAGTCTCTAATAAAATAATAGACATAAAGAGCCTTTTAGTACTATACGAAGTCAGTTATTTGCCATTTAATCTTCAGCAGAGATGAGCTAGAAATAGTCCTGGGACAAGCTGTTCTCTGCTTTTATTCATTCATGTTTAGTGTTCTGTGAACTATAGAACAGGTTTGGAGAAAATGGTTGGTTTGTGTAATTCAAAGAAAATATCTTCTGTAGACACACTGAAAGCGTCTCTGCAATGACCCGAGGAGCGGACAGGATGGCGGCAGTGAGATGGGCTTCTTCCTGTACTCATGCCGGCCTCGTTATGTCCGCTGAGTCTCAATACTTGGAAAGCCTTTCCTTTGACAGTCTTTGGAGATTGTTGTTATTGTTTTTATTATTAATTATTATTACTATCATTCCTCATAGGATTGATGGACTCTCTAGAAAAGTCTGTAAGTTAAACCAGGAGCTCCTTGAGAAGAGGAACTGTCTTCTGCCTTTTGGGTTTTGGGGGAGTTTTCTTGTATTCCCAGTATTTTGCACAGTACCTGGTACATAGTGGGGGCTGAATAAATGCTGAGAAAAGTGATTATTTTTCTGATATATTAATAACCAATTATTAAATTAGGCCTGAGGTTTTTCCTTTCTCTTTCTTCATTCAGGGACCAGTTCCTGTAGGTCATTCAGCCAGGCTAGGGAAGGAAAAGGCTCACAGAAGATTAGGCTAATCCTGGGGTACTTGGCCCATGATCTCAGGAGGACTTCACCCAACTAGGAGGCTGACAGTATAGACTGAATCTAATCTAGGTTAATTCCAACCCTAAATCATTAAAGCCTGTGCCCTTGTACCCCTCCACTGGAGTCTAGGGGAATCCAGCTTGTGAAGGAAAAACCCAAACAGAATGGTGTAGGTAGAGATGGATTCCTTTGCTGGGGGAGGCCAAGTCTCATGATCAAGTCACATTCTCAGCAGGAGGAGCTGATGACTTTTAGCTCCTCATTAATATGTCCACTCCCTCATTCACCAATCAGGGTTGATTTTCACCTGTCAAGTGCACCCCGTTTTCCAAAAGTTTTTAAGCATTCGGTGATCTCTATGGTTTTGTCTTTGGTTGATGAGAGACCAGTGAGCACCAATTTATTATTTGACTAATTAATAAATTGATTATTAATTACCTAGAAACTTTGTCTCAGGATTTTCATTCATCACAATGCTAGTTGACTGACTAGATAATTTCTACAATCTAAATTTAATAGTGGTAATAAATCACCCCTCACCATTAAGTTTAGATAGTAGAAATGATCTAATCAGTCAACTATTATACATACCGGCATACACATACACATACCCATATATGCATATATTGTTGCTGAATCATTTTTCAATCATGTCTGACTCTCCATGCCCCCATTTGGGGCTTTCTTGGCAAATATATTGGAGTGGGTTGACATTGCTTTCTCCAGCTCACTTCATAGATGAGGTAATTGAGGCAAACAGGGTTAAGTGACTGGCTCAGGGTCACACAGCTAGTGTCTGAGGCCAGATCTGAACTCAGGAAGATGAGTCTTCCTGACTCCAGAGCTATCACTCTATCTACTGTGCCATCTAGCTGCCATACACATGCATACACACACACACACACACACACACACAAATATATACATATATACAGAAATTTACACATATATATAGTTACCCCACGTGTCTATATGTGTGTATGTAGATGTGTATATATTCATACATTGTGTATATGTATATGTGTGTATGTTTGTGTATATCTATATATATATATCAGCTAGGTGACATGTATCTCTATCTATCTATCTATCTATCTATCTATCTGTCTGTCTGTCTGTCTGTCTGTCTGTCTGTCTGTCTGTCTGTCTATCTATCTATCTATCTGTCTATCTGTCTGTCTATCTGTCTGGTAGCTCAGCAGATAGACCATCAAGTCTGGAGTCAGGAAAACTCATCTCTTTGAGTTCAAATTTGGCCTTGGAAGCTTACTAGCTGTGTGACCCTGGGCAAGTCACTTCACCCTGTTTGCCTCAGTTCCCTTATCTGTAAAATGAACTGGAGAAGGATATGGCAAACTACCTAAGTGTCTTTGCCAAGAAAACCCCAAATGGGGTCATGGAGAGTCAGACATGACTGAAAACAACTCAACAACAACAGCACCATACACACATAGAGAGAGCTATATATGTATGGATGTATATGTGCATATATTATATGATTTATAATGTATTATAAAACATAGTGTGTATATATGTACACACACACACATATATAGAATATACCAAAAGTTTTAATGCACTTTTTAAGATTATTTAAACTATACAAGTTTAAAACTGCACTAAAACTTTTGGGAAACTCTGTGTATATGTGTGTGTATACACTATAAGTATATACACACGTATACATATATGTATGTATACAAATACATATGTACATATTTGTCTATTCAATCATCCTAATATTCAGTTAATATGGTCATAAGGTTGTAGATTTCAACCTGTAAGGGACCCTAGATTTCTGCTAGCCCAACCCCCTCATTTATTATTATTACTACTAATAATAACTGATGCATTTATATGGTACTTAAGGTTGGCAAAGTGTGCTTTCCATATGGTTTCCTCAGTTCACACAGATAGCAGGCGCCAATGTTAACATGTGTTTAATCCCAGCTCTCCCAGCCCCAGGCCCAACACACCCTAGCCATTTTCTTTTATGTATTTTAAAATTCTGAACTTAAACAACAAATAAAATGCACATTTCTCTCTACTTTGTGGGACAGGAGAGGATTACACACAAAACTGTGAATGTCTGTTTTATGCAGCTTGCATTTCTGGTTAAGTATATTATAAATCCAACCCATAACTTTCAAAGCTGTCCTGCTTATCTGTGATTCCTTCTGGTTTTCCTTCTGTTCTCTTCTCATTAAAAAACATTTTTTTTTTTTTGCTAGCTCTCTATCCTCTAGGGCATAACGCCTTGGGTCCACATAGGGCACAATAGGAGTCTATCTGAACCAAAGCTATCAAGGGCTAAGCCACCATATTCACCAGGAGGTTTCCAATGCAACATTCATATTGTTAAATGACAGGTTACCTTTCACAGAAACAGGTGTCTAGGATAATAATAAGCCTCCTGAAATTGGTTGACAATGGAAGTGAATATACCTCTCCTTCATTTCCTTTCTGAAATTGTAAATGAGTTCCTCCTCCTCCTCAGCTGCATTTTAATAATAAAAACCAAATACTGCATTCATTAATATGCAGAGTATATATTTACATAATATAATCACAGGGAGCTCAAAGTCTTTACAAATAAAATCTAATAAATCTTCACAAATGAAGAACGTAAAAAAATACTATTCCTAATTTATAGATGATGCAATTGGATTACACTATATTTATACCGGGAAAAAGGCAGTGAGTATCAGTCTCACATTGAGAATGATAAACAAAGGAGGCTCAGCTTAAGTGCCAAAGGACCAGGCGAAGGCCTCCAGTAAATGTTGGGTGGGTTGACTAGGGAGGGATTATGGGAAAACATGGACAAGAACTATATAGGATAAAGAGTGCAGGGGTTGAGATTGGCACATATTACTCAAACATTCAGGGGTAGAGGGAGTATCCACATAGACAAAATCATCATCAGAGTAAGAAACTGGGGATAAGGAAAAAGAGACTTAACACAGTTTACTTTCCAATTAGCCGATTCAGGATCCAGAGATGTGCTGCAGCCAAATATTCGGTTCCTCAAAGGGACCACAAGAGCAGACAATAGACAAGGATTTCTAGCAGCTGCTGGATACCATATTGTCCTCTACTAAGTGGAGGGGGATGGGGGAGCATTAGATGCCCCTGCTGATATTCTGATGAGAGTGGATTCCTCTTTGTGAGTTCTAGGCTGGACTTTCAACAAGGCCAACATTCTAAGTGTTTGTACAAGCTAGCTTATCACCTTATGTGGGCCCTACTGGGAAACCAAACCAGCTCTCAGGTCTTTGCCAAGTTCTCTTAAAATGGCCTCATGGCTATGGTGAATAGATGGAATTGGATGCATCACTAGATTCAATGAGTACTGTTTGATGAATTGTCAACTTGGATCACTGTCCCTAGTGGTAGGTAGGTCACAGGGCTCTGTCCTCAGAACTGTTCTGTTCGACATTTTAATTAATACATGGAATGAAGACATAGATGGGCAGTGGGTTTATCAAATTTGAGGATTATACTATTCAGAGATGGACACTCACTAGGTTAGGTGACAAGTTTATGATGTGAAAGAATCTTGACAGGTAGAAATAATGGGCTACAACAGGCTGACATTTAATAGGAAAAGACATAAATTTACTCCTGTTCAAATACTCAGCTACATAGAGGATGAAGGCTATGTGGTTTGGAAAATTGTCCAAGTGACAAAAACCTGAGGATGGGGGGGAATAAGCATCTGCCTTCACAAGTCCTCAGAGTAGGACCTGAGTACTGCAGTATAGGGGCAGCTAGGTGGCGCGGTGAATAGAGCACCAGCCCTAGAATCAGGAGGACCTGAGTTCAAATCTGACCTCAGACACTTCACACTTACTAGCAGTGTGACCTTAGGCAAGTCACTTAACCCCAATTGCCCTGCCTTCCCCCCTGCAAAAAACAGAGTACTGTAGTACAGTCTCTGTGAATCCCCGTGGAGTTGAAGAGAGGTTTCATGGAATGTTTGAGTATTCTCTGTTGTTGGTACATTGTGAGTCCTTAGCCTGTCTTCTGTTTTGTTACTGGGTCCTAGTCTTCTGTATTCATTGTAGAGTGAAATGAAGGATGGATATTGTGTATGTGAGAGATGCTCTGTTCTTTTGAAAGCTTATGTGGGACCTGGGGGGGGGGGACCTGTGACCCACATACCTAGAGAGAAGCTAAACTCTGTGCCTGGGTAATATGAGCCAAAGAGAGCAAGGGATTCTTTGGTAGTCCTTGAAACAGAACCTGGTCCAGGAGGACCAAAGGTTTGGGGAGCCTGGGGCACACCTAGATCAGGGGTGGGTCCTCGAGGGCCACTACACCAAGGGATTTGTTCTGTGAAATTTGGATTCAGTCAAAGGGCTGCACTTGAGGACCTAGAAGGCCACGGTTCCCCACCCCTGACCTAGATCTCTCTCCCTTGTCACTTCTGCCCCTTGGAATCCCCAGCTTCCTTTGAAGCACAATTTATGTGTCACTTCCCACCTTTGTGGGATTCCTCTCAGTGCCTGGTGCTTTCTCCCTATTTAAATCACTTTTTACTTTAAATCGCTATTTACTTTTCTCTCTACATTTAGCAAAGTACATTCTCTGTGCATTTGGCAACCCCACAATAGAATGTGAGCTGCTAAAATCTAGGAACTTTTGTTCTTTCCTTTGTGTTCCCAGTGCCTCGTAAACAGTAGGTGTTCAATAAATGCTTATTGAATGTATTGATGCTCAGCTTTGTTTCTATTCTCCTCTTGTGGACTCCCTATCTCATTGCCCATGGCAATTATTCAGGTAAGAGAATTTTTTTTTTTTTGCTTTTTGGAGGGCAATTGGGGTTAAGCCCAAGGTCACCCAGCTAGTTTTGTGTTAAGTGTCTGAGGTCACATTTGAACTCAGGTCCTCCTGACTCCAGGGCTGGTGCTCTAGTCACTGCGCCACCTAGCCACCCCTCCATGGCAATTATTCTAGACCTACTACATGCTCCTTCAGCTCCCATCCTCTTCTCCATTCCCTCAGGATTAAAGCAGATGGCTTTAACTCTCTGCTCACTGAACTATGAATGTCTGCCAATTCCCCTTCTCCAAGGTAGTCATTTACTAAATGCCTACTGTGTGCCAGCAGCAATCATCATCAGTCCTCTCCTTCACTCTTGTCTCAGATCAAACAATCAATCAGAAAGCATTTATTAAGCACCTACTCTATGCCATGTTAGGTGTTGGAGTTACAGAGATAAAAATGAAAGTCCCTGCCGTCAAGGAAATTATGCTTTACTGGACAGAAACAACTGTACACATACCAGCAGGTATGCACAAGGAAGTAGAAAGTAAGGGTGAGGGAATTTCGATGGGGAGAAGTGCAAGCACTTGCAGGCTCCCTGGGGGGACCAGAGAAGGGCTGGTGCTGGAAGGAAGCACATTCCAGATATGAGGGACAATCAGGGCAAAGGCGGATATCGGGAACTTCTTCATAAGGACTCTCCCTCTACCACTGCAACCTGAGAGGGTCACAGCTACAGGTAAGAACGCCCCTTTGGTTAGATTGCAGAGTCTGTGAGAGAAGCAATGTGCAGAGTATGTCAGGAAAGGAGTCTAGAGTCAGGCTATAAAGGGCTTTAGCGCCAAAAAGAGGAGCCTGCATTTTATCCTAGAGACAACTAGAAACTATGGGACCTTAGTGAGAAGGGAAGCTGCGGAGCCTTGGGAGCATTGCTTTGGCAGTCATGTGGAGGACAAATTGGAGAGACTGGATTCAGGGAATCATCATTAACAGTCCAGGCAAGAAGTGATGTGTGCCTGGGGCAGGGGTCTGGTCCTGGGGCTATTGAGAAGGGCATGGATGGGAAAAGCATTGTAAAGGTAGAATAGGCTCAACTTAGCTAACAACTGATGGGCTAAAAGAGGGAGAAAGAGTGAGAAGGTGAGGATGCCCGAAGTTTCAAATCTAGGTTCTGGAAGAGTGGTGGTGCCTGGACAGACACCAGGAAGTGTGGGACAGGGGCAGGTTTGGGGAGAGAGGAGAGTTTTCTTTTCTTTATAAAGCTAATCTCTCCACCTATACCCTGGATCCCATCTCCAACTCTATCCTACGAAGATGCTTTGTGCATCTTTGTTTTTCAGAGTCTGCTGGCTTTCTTTCATTTTCCTCCCACAAACATGCTCCAGTGATCCCAACCTAAAAAGTGCCTCCCTTTGAACCTTTAATTCAACAAACATTCTATAAATGCCACCACACCCTTGTACCCCATTCAACTACCAGCTCATCTCTTGTTTTCCTTGTTGACTGATTCTAGTCATCTTCATGCTTATACTTCTTGAAAATTTTGTTTTTCACCTCCTCCGTTTATGCCCCATCCACCTTCTTCATTCCTTGCCATTGAATCTCTGTCCTCTGGTCCCTCTGATGTTACTGCTTCCTGATGGGAGATGGGATTGGCTACCCCTGGTCTCCAGACTCTCTTTCCCTCCTTGGCTTCAGGGACTTCACTTTCTCCTGGTTCTCTTCTGACTCTGCCAACCATCACTTGGGTCTCCCTTGTTGGCTCCTCATGCCAAAGCCCCTCACCACCTGCCCATTTCTATCTCTCTGGTCATCTGGTCCTGGCAGCTCCCTTGACACACTCTGTGATCCAGCTCATCTGGCCTACTTGACTTTGCTTACATCTCAGCACCTTTGTACTGGCTGTCCCTCCTGCCTGGGAGGCCCTCCCTCCTTGCCTCAGCCTCCTGGCTTCCTTCACGACTTGGTTCAAATCTCACTTTCTGCAGGTGGCCCTTTCTGGGGCCTTTCTGAGGCCTCCACCTCCCTGCCAGCAAGTGCCTTCTCTCTGAGGTTAACATCCAGTTATACTTAGATAGCTTGAAAGTAATTTGTATATTGTTTTCTCCGTTAGAAAGTGAGCTCCTTGAAGGCAGGGATTGGGTTTTTGCCTTTCTTTGTAACCCCAAAATTTAGCCCAGCACTTGGAGCATAGTTAACACTAAACAATTGCTTATTGGCTGGCTAAATGACAGACACATGCTAGCTGTATGACACTCTCAAAAAGTTACTTGCCACATTGGTTTAAAGGGAATATCCTTATAAGGAAGTTCCTGATACCAATTCAGTTATAGGTCCAGTCACTCTCCCTGTTTCATAGAGTTAGATAGGAACTTAGTCAATAAGAGGGCTGGGGAGGAAGGGGAATTCTAAGCATGAGGAATAGCGTGAATGAAGCTGGAGAGGCTGGGCAGTGGTCTCTCTCGTGTCCTTGAGTATTCTAGTTTGACCGCCACAGAGAAATATACCTGGAAAGGAGAAGCTTCTTCTCTCTCCTGTGGTGATCTTATCTATGCCCGTGGCTTCAACTACCACCTTCATACAGATGATTCCTCGAGCGATAATGTTCTTCCTGACCTTGCCTGAGTTCCAGATTCACATCTCCTACTGTCTGCCAAATCCATGGTCTTTTTTTTCAGTTCTACTCTTCCTCCACCTCTCTGCTGACACTCTTTCTTCTCTAGGCCATGCTTACACTACTCTCTTGCGGTTCTCCTCCAACCTGTCTAGTTGTTCCTCCACCTCCTTGATCGTTCATCAGCTGGATGAACCCCTTAACTCTGGCTGTCCCTGGGCTCTGTTTTGGGTCCCTGTCCTCTCCTCTCTGTACACATTCTCTCTCAGTGACCCCATCAGCTCCCACGGGTTTAATGAACATGTCTGTGCTGATGACTCCTAGATCTACAGATCCAGTCCCAGACTCTCTCCTAAGCTTCAGGACCTAGCTACCAAATGTCTATTGGAAATTGCAAACTGTGTTTCCTGGAGATAGCTCAGATTCATCATGTTCACAACAGAACTACAATACACCGATCTACCAGAATTCTCTCTTTCTGTTAAAGGCACCTTATCCTTAGCTCTTCTCTCTCTCTCTCTCTCTCTCTCTCTCTCTCTCTCTC
>NW_027185798.1:21447417-21447852 GCF_028583685.1 Petaurus breviceps papuanus
TCTCTCTCTCTCTCTCTCTCTCTCTCTCTCTCTGTCTCTCTCTCTCACTCCAGATAACTCTGTCCTTTCTACCTCTGCAATATCTCTCCTATGTGCCTGCTCACCACTCACCTACTTGCCTTCCCTCTCAAGCCACTTTGTATTTATCTTCTTCATATCTATTCTGTATGAACTATTCTATATGTCCTTGCTGCCTTCTTCATTAGAATGCAAATTCCTTGGAAGTAGGAATTGTTTCATGCAATGTATTTCTAGTGTTGGACAGCTAGGTGGTGCAACAGCAGAGTGCCCAGCCTGGAATCAGGAAGACTTGAGTTCAAATCCAGTCTCAGACACTAGTTATATGTGGGCAAATCACTGAACCCTATTTGTCTCAGTTCCTTCATCTGTAAAATGAGTTGGAGAAGGAAATGGCAAACCATTCCATTATCTTTG
>NW_027185798.1:21448252-21455302 GCF_028583685.1 Petaurus breviceps papuanus
AGCCACTTTGTATTTATCTTCTTCATATCTATTCTGTATGAACTATTCTATATGTCCTTGCTGCCTTCTTCATTAGAATGCAAATTCCTTGGAAGTAGGAATTGTTTCATGCAATGTATTTCTAGTGTTGGACAGCTAGGTGGTGCAACAGCAGAGTGCCCAGCCTGGAATCAGGAAGACTTGAGTTCAAATCCAGTCTCAGACACTAGTTATATGTGGGCAAATCACTGAACCCTATTTGTCTCAGTTCCTTCATCTGTAAAATGAGTTGGAGAAGGAAATGGCAAACCATTCCATTATCTTTGCCAAGAAAACCCCCAATGGGGTCACAAAGGTTCAGAACAGGACTGAAACAACTAAATAACAGTAACACAATGTATAGCCCTAGCACAAAGGTATTGCACTGGCCCCTCAAAGTGAGTATGTCTCAAACTCTCTTGTTATCTTTGTTTTCTAAGGCCTTCTCCTTATTCTGATCTCACCATTTCTGCCAGTGGCAGCAACACTGGTTCAGATGCTTTAAAACATGAGCATTATATTCTCTCTCCTCTCATAGTCAGTTATAGTGACCAGTCTATTGATTCTACCTTCATAGCATCTCTTACATCCTTCCCTTATCTATTCCCCCATCGCGATCCTGATACAAGCCCTTATTCCTGCTCATCTGCAATAAGGCAACAGATTTTCTGGCTTCCATTCTTTCTCCCTCCAAATTTATCATTCATATAATTTTCTGACCCATCTTTTAGAGAGGGCATGTCCAGAAAGAGCCTGGTGAGACCCTCCTGAAACCCTCTTATTTTTGTTTAATGAGGTGACAGAATCCCCTTGATAAAGTTTGGGTATGCCCCTTTCCTCTTTAACTCGACTTTAAGGATGTCTAATCATAAACCTGGGCTATGCCCCTGGACCTGGCCTTTAAAAGGAAGACAAGAGGGCCAAAGACAGAGAGAGAGAAGGCTGAGATGACCACAGGGAAGCTGGTCAGATGAATGAACAAATGAAAAGTATTAAATACTTACTATATGCTAAGCACTGGCAAAATAAGACCTCCCAGTTTTCAAGCTTGTTCTAATGGGGGAGAAAACCCAGGGAAGGTTTTAGCTGGAAGTCAGAGGAGTCCCAGTGTTCTTAGGGTGCGGTGACACAACACACTTTCTTTAATGTCATTTCTACTGATCAGATCCAATCAGTTTCTGATGCTGAACCACCTGATAGTGCCAAGGACTTTGGTGGTGAGAACTGTTTTTTTCTGGGCTGTCAGTAGTTGTGGGCTGCTGTCCCCACAGTAGTATCTACCAGCCTGTGTCTCTCTGAGGATTGATGCCTGGGCCTTCCCAGTGCCATGACTCCTCCAAGGAACCATGTACATCTAGGAACCACATGAGCCCAGAAGAGGAGAGAGAACAACATGGTCCCAGAGATACCAGTGGGGGAGCAGGGAGGGGTTGCTGGGACAAAGCAGGAATTAAAGAAACAAGCATTGGCATCAATGATGAGGGCCATGGAGTGACAGAGTAGTTTTTGTAGAATCAAGAGAAGTTTCTGAACCAAAAAAGAATGATGGAGCAGCAGGGGACAGAGCCTTAGAAGGGATGTGGGAAAATAGGTACCTTAATGCACTGCTGGTAGAACTATGAGCTGTCCCAACCAATTGGGAACTATACCCAAAAAACTACTTAGTTGGGCATACTTTGACCCACCCAACCATACCACTTCAAGGTTTGTATCCCAAAGAGTTCAAAAAAAGAGGAAAAGGACCAATAAGAACAAAATTTGCTATAGATATTTAGAGCAATTCTTTTTGGGTGGCAAAGATTTGCAAACTAAAGGGAAACCCGTTAAATGGGAAATAACTAAACAAGTTATGGTATATGAATGTGATACAATGCTACTGATGAAGGGGACAGTTTCAGAGAAATCTTGTATGAGTTGATGCAGAGTGAAGTGAGCAGAACCAGGAGAACAATTTGTACAATTGCAGCAATATTGTAAAGGCAACTTTGAAAAACTTAAGAACTCTGGTCAACGCAATGACTGTAATTCCAGAGTACTCACAAGGAAGCATACTGCCCACCACAGGTGTCATGGATTCTGGCCGTGCCACTCCTTTGCTCAGAACCCTTCAGTGATTCCTTACTATCCCTGGTGCTAAGTTCACTCCGACATTCGAGGCCCTCCACTTTCTGACTCCACTCTATCTTTCCACTTTTAGCTATCAGTCTATGTCCCAGTCACACTAGCACATTCATGTTTCCTGTAGATTCTCCCATACTTTCCTAAGTCCATACCTTTGCTCTTTCTGCCTAGAAAACCCTTTCGTCTCCTGCCCAACTCTGCCAAATCCCACCTAGTCTTAAACCTGAAATCACTAACTACCCTTTCTATGAAATCTTCCCTGAGCCTCAAAGTGAATAATAATCTTGCCATGCCTGGACCTCACAAACCACTTGATTTGCATCTCACCTAACATGCTTGTTGTGTATTATTTTATATTGCAGCTGGTTGTGTATGTCCTATCTCTGTCTACTAGACTATAACCCCCTCCCCCCTATGTGAATGGATTTCCATAAAGCAGTCCATTCTAGTTCTGGAAAGCTTAAATAATAGGAAGTTATCCTTTCTATTGAGCTGAAAAATGTCTCATGATTCCAATTCTTTGGTTCAAATTTTTCCCTCTGCAATGAAACAGGACGAACATTCAAGGGGGTTGTTTATTACACCATGCTATTAGCAGGACCACAATTGCTTTAATGTCAGGATTTGCCCCCCAACTATTCTGAACTAAGAATTGATTCAGCATGTAGAGGAAGAGTATATGGACAAAGGTAACAAAAAATGACCCATAAGACGCTAGGTAGTTTCCTCAGGCGTGGAAGACCAAAAATTAAAATAGAGCCTTATCTGGCAGGCTCACTGTACCACTGTTAGTGTCAGTCATTTCAGAGGGAGAAGTCGTCTCTCATTGAAAAGCTGAGGTAGAGATCAGCAGCAGCTGTGGCCATTTCCAGATTTATCAACATATCGTTGCGAAGAGGTCAGTGCAGTCTGGACTTTGGGACCCAGTAAGTGGGAGTGCATGGCTTTTGCCCCCGGGACAAGAAGCAGCTGAGAGCCGGCAAAGCCAGCCAGCACCACATGGCAGCTTCAGCTCCTGGCCTGCAGAGTGTAGGGGGACTAAGCTCCAGTCTGAGGGGTCATCGCTCTTGCTTTAACCTGCTTGGATCTGGATTGCAGTCTAGGGTGGAAGTCCTGGGGTGTGTGTCCAGCTTCCCAGAGCTTGTGGAGACCTCAGAGAGGGCACCCATCTAATACCTCCAGCAACTGAGAAAACCTCAGCGTTTGGGACGAAAGCTCCCCTGTCTGGTGGCAGAGTCCTACTGTGGCAAAAAGCCCAGGGGTCAAGTGACTGAGGGGCAACATGACCAGGAAAAGGAAACAAAGCAGACAGAAGATTCCAACATTAGACTCCTATTTTGGGGACAAAAAGGAGCAAAGCATGGAACAGGAGGAAGACAGTGAAGTCAGATCTCCTGCACCAAAAGCTTCAAAGGAAAATACGAGCTGGTTACAGGCCATAAAGGACCTTAAGAAACAGATAAGAGAAGTGGAGGAAAAATTGGGGAGAGAAATGAGAACAATGCAAGAAAATTACGAAATGAGAGTCAACAGCCTGACTGATAAAAATCACACCTTAAAAAATAGACTAACTCAAATGGCAAAAGAGGCTCAAAAAGGCAATGAGGAGAAGAATGCCTTAAAAAGCTGAATTTGCCAGATGGAAAAAGAATCTCAAAAGCTCAATGAGGAGAATCATGGCTTCAGAATTAGATTGGAGCAAATGGAAGCTAATGACTTTATGAGAAATCAAGATGCTGTTAAACAGATCCAAACAAATAAACGAATAGAATGCAATGTGAAATATCTCGTGGGAAAAACCATTGACCTGGAAAATAGATCCAGGAGAGATAATTTAAAAATTATTGGACTACCTGTGATAGTAATGGCAATTAAAGATTCCCCTGTATTGGCTTGGTTTTCAAACTGATTGTGTTAAAACCCAGAGCTTGTTAATCCCACCTGTGGGATGGACTTGTTGATGTAAAAAGAAAGTCCTGAACTGGGAGGAGCTGGTGACGTAGATTTGGGGAGACAAGAGAGAGGCAGAAGAACTTTTTGGAAGCAGCACCTCGTGGAGGCTGAGAGAGAGACTGAGAGAATTGCTGTTTTGCCACTTTGAATCGCCCTGGACTTTTAAGACCTGCCCCCTGAGCTGCCAAGGACTGAGGAGACATGGCTGTTTTGCTGGTACTTTGTCTGTCTGTTTTGATGTTGTTTTGCCAGATGTGTCCACTGGTGAAAGACAGTCCTTTTGTTGAAGAAGTCCTGGAACCTGGCTGTTGGCTAAGAAGCCCTGAGACTGTCCTGCAGACAGAGAGCGAATACTGTCCACTGGTGAAGGTCAGTGCTATTGTTGCAGGGGTCTGGGAACCTTTCTGTTGGTTCAGAAGCCCTGAAGAAGGATTTTCTTGTTGTATGTTTACAGAAATCCTGGGAGAGGGTTTTGCTAATGTTTTCAGGGGTTCTAGGACTGTTCTACAGACAGAGGATGAATTAATGAAGGGACTGGCAATGTATCTTGTGGCCTTGCTAAGCCTTGTCTCTCCAGGAACTAAGATTGCTGAGAACTTGCCTCTGTCAAGATGAAGAAAAGACCTCCATTTGGGTATTAAGTGCTGTGCTTAAACTTGATGTAACTCTGGGGTAGATTCAATTGTGATCCAGGGGTGGGGAACTTTTGACCTTTTTGTGTTCTATAGTTGAACAAATGAATGTACTTTACTTATGTTTGGAAACTAATCTCCATTTGAGAAGAGGGGCTTTGTGGTGGACTAAATGAAGGTACAGCCTAGGGGTGGAGTAGTATTTAGAACAGGGACTTTGTAATTGATTGAATGATTGGAAGGTCCTGGGGTGGGGTAGTCCTTGGAGATTATTTAATCACACTTAGTAAATGCTGTATTTTGAATGATGTCATGTTTTGACCTTCTCTGTTCTTGGTTTGTCACTGAATAAAATGGAGAGCACCTATGCTGGTATTCTGAACCTTGGGAAGTTGCCTTTCCTTGGCATTACATTACACTACCTGAAAGCCATGATCAAAGTAAGAACCTAGAAATCATCCTCCAGGAAGTTCTCAAAGAAAACTGCCCTTATGTTTTAGAACCAGAGGGCAAAATAGAAGTTGAAAGAATCTACCGATCACCTGATGAAAAAGATCCCAAAAAGAAAACTCCTAGGAATATTATAGCCAGGTTCCAGAATTCCCAGATTAAGGAGAGAAAGAAATTGAATATTATGGAAACACAATCCGGATAACCCAGGATCTGTCAGCTTCTGCACTGAGGGATCAAAGGGCTTGGAATATGATATTGTGGAGGTCAAAGGAGCTGGGATTAAAACCAAGAGTCACCTACCCAGCAAAACTGAGTATCATTTTTCAGGGGAAAATATGGTCATTCAGTGGAATAGAGGACTTTCAAGCATTCTTGTTGAAAAAAACCAGAGTTGAATAGAAAATTTAACATTCAGATACGATAAGCATGAGAAGGTAAACAGGGAAAAGAAATCATAAGGAACTTATCAAAGTTGAATTATTAATATTCCTACATGGAAAAACAATAATTGTAGCTTATGAAACCTTTCTCAGTAGTTGAAGGGAATAGAAATATATATATATATGTCTATATATGAGGGTATATGGGCATATGAATACATATGTGAATGTGTGCATATATGTTTACAGGTATACATAGATAGAGGGCACAGGACCAACTTAATAGGAAGGGATGATACCTAACAGGTGAAATTAAGGGGTGAAAGAGGAATATAATGAGAGGAGATGGGGAGAGACAGAATGGGGGTGAACTATCACATATAGAAGAGGCAAGGGAAAATGGTTACAATGGAGGGGAAGAATAGGAAGGCAAAAGGGAATGGGTTAACCTTTTTCCCATTGAATTTGGCTTGAGGAGGAAATGAAATACACACTAAATAGGGTATCTCACCCTCCAGGAGAATAGGGGGGGAAGGGGATGATAGAAGGGAGGGCAGGCTGTGGGGGAGGGAAGTTGGAAGCACCGACTTTTGAAAAGGTAAGGGATCAAAGTAGAGAACAGAACAAGTGGGAGGTGGGAGAGGAGGGAGGGAAATATAGTCAATCTTTTACAATGTATCTACTATGTTATTGTTTTGCATTAGCCACAGATGTACAACTTATACTGAACTGCTTATCTTCCCAGTAAGGGTGGGTGACAAGGGAGGAAGGGAATGAATCTGGAATTCAAAGTTTTAAAATCAAATACTCAAATATATATATATATATATATATATATATATATATATATATATATATCTGTGTGTGTATATACTATTATTAATACTATTTTACATGTGATTGGGAAATAAGATATACAGGCACTGGGGCATAGAGATCCACTGGAAAAGTCAAAAGGGGTATGGGAGAAAATATGGGAGAGAGCAGAGTGGAGGAGGGGATATCCTGTGGGACTGCTATTTTAGGGCGGTGGGTAGGGGAAAAAAGGGGAGAAAATTTATAACTCAAAATATGGTGGAAATGAATGATGTAAATCAGAAGTTAATAAAACATTTGAAAAAAAAAGAGAAAAGCTGAGGTAGCTTCTTAGAGAACAGTGATGGTAACAGTAAATTCTTAGATGGTGCAGGTCATTTCAATTGTCTTTGAGTCTCTAGCACATTGCACAGGGCCTGAAATGCATTAAGAGCTCAGAAAATGCTTGGTTTATTCATCAGAGAGAACACAAAAGAGATTGAGTTGTATTTTTTTTTTTACAACTGCTACAGCATAGGATGTGAATTGCTTAAACACAGGAATTGTTTCATTTGTATCTTTTTATCCCCAGTACAAGGCAGGGTGTTGCAGCAAGCACCCCAGTGTCCCCAGGGTGCCTGCTCACACAGATTCTTGGATCTGCTTTGTTAAAGGAAAGCAACTCAAAATGGGTTAAC
>NW_027185798.1:21455312-21509331 GCF_028583685.1 Petaurus breviceps papuanus
TTTACCTTGTTCAGGAGAAAAGGTCAGCACCCTGAACCTCAAAGTATACAGGCATAATTATCAAGACAGAAACATCAAGTAGACAGATTTCCAAACTGTCCAACCATTACATCCATACCCAGTCAACATCTGGGTTTCCACATTCTGGGTTTTTCAAAGCCGGGGGACTCTCAATAACGGCTTCCCAGAATTCAGATCAAATCACAGCACACTTCTCAAAGTGAGTCCCAAAATAAAGCTACACATCAGGGCTTATATAGCCTTCTCCTGGCTCAGAGAATGTAACAACCTTATTGATTCACTGGCCAATCAAGAAGTATCTACTGAAAAACAAGCCTCCCACCCCAGGCTTCAGGTGCACATTAGCCTAGGGGCAGGGAAGATCTTCAAAATTTACATTCTTATTACACAGGGATAGTATACAACACTAGCTTAATAAATGCTTATGGGACTGTTGGATTCAACCATTGGTGACGTGGGCATGTACTAGGCACACTCGAGGAGAAGCCTGCAAGGGTTTGACAGGAGCTCAGGGCCAAAGACTTGGTATAGGGAAACACCAATGCATCCAAGATGGTTCCCACTTCAGGCCTTTGAGAATTTATGTCCTATTTCTGTGCAGCCCTAACAGCAAGTTTGGTGAGTAATGAAAATGCAGATTGTTGTAGTATTGTGTTGAACAACGGATTCCAAGTGACCAGTATTGGGAGGCCATCCCTCCAAAGCCTCAGCAGCGGTTGGGTCTCTATGCACCGACTGACCCCTGCCCTCATCAGGAGAGACAGCACAGTTTGTGGGTAGTGTAAGATTTAGCATCAGAAAGATTTGGGTTTGATTCCCATTTCAGTCACATGGGCCAGCTGTGAGACTCTAGGATAGTCACTTAATGTTTCAGGGCCTTAATTTCCTCCCCTGTAAATGAGGGTTTGAATTTGATGACTTTATTGCCCCTTCCACCTCTAAATCTCTGGTCCCATGACCTCTCCAGGCCTCAATTTCCTTGTCTATAAAATGAGGTTGGATTTGGTGGCTTCTGAGTCCCTCCTAACTCTAGGGTGCTATGAACCTGGCCATACTTGGATTATGTTTGTGTAAGTCTGGAGTTGGTAGATGTTCTCATTGTGTTCAAAGCCAAGCACTACTGACCTGTCTTGCTTACCCAGAAAGCATGAGCATTAGCAACCCTTGGGAGCTGATGTGTAAAGATAGCTTATCTCTGAAAGGAAAGAGGATGAATGCAAGCAAAATTCTAGTGGTGGAAGGACACTTCTCTCTTTGTTCATCACCTTAGCCAGACAGGAATCAGGCACTTCCAGAAGACAAGGCAATGGTGGGTGGGGGGGAGGGGGGGGGAGAGGGTAAGATTTCTCAGGGCATGGATCAATTCTGAATCGGGATCAATTCTGACTATGATTGACACTCAGAGTATAGGCTACTCAAAATGGCACCAGCCTTGGCTGGAAACAAGTTGAGAATGACCCATGCTAGGTATGGTGGATGTTGAATATTAGACTTAAATGGTGAAGACCCTGGTTCAAATCCAGCTTTGGACACTTACTGGCCATTTGACTCTTGGAAAATCACTTATTCTCTTTGAGTCTCAGTATCCATATTTGTAAAGCAGGTTGGCACCTTCTCTGCAACTTGTAGTCTTGGCCAGTTGCCGTGAACCCTGAGAGGTTACGAGATTGCCCAGGGTCACATGGGTGGTGTCAGAGACAGAAGACCCATGTCTTCCTGGCTTTGAGCTCGGTGCACCACTACCTCTCAGAAATACAGGCACACATATGTATGTGTGCATATGTATCTCTAGAGATTTTATATCTAGAATGTATGTTATAATACCACTAAGAACAATGCCATAGGCTTTCCTCTCTACCTGCTGATTGGGACACAGCCATGTTTAGCTAATTATATGGTCTTGAGAGTTTCAGAGGATGAAGGACATATAGACACACAATCAGTAAGTATATCCTTTGGCTAAGAAATCAAATGGCCTCAGCTCAGAAGACCTTAGAGAGGAATAGTATGATAGTCCAGTTGGCTATCAAGAATTCCAGAAAGGTGATAAAGACTGACTATGAAATCTTAGTGTCTAGAGAAAATACAAGATGATGGACTAATGGAGAGCTATCTTTTCATTTTGTTTTTATTTTTTTTGTCTTTAATAATTTGTTTGTTTACTTTTAGTTTATAAGATTCAGTTCTATAATCCCTTGAGTTTCAAATTTTCTCCCCCTCCCCCCCCCCCCCCCCCCCCACCCCATGGCAGCATGCAATCAAGTATAGGATATGCAAACACTTTCACATTAGACATTAGTCAGGTTGTAAAGAAGGATTATAACTGATAGAATATACAATGGGAAACCAAACAAGAAAAAGAAAGCAAGCAGGTAGTTTGCTTCAGTCTGCATTCAAACTCTGTTCTTTCTAGTTCTTTCTCTGAAGGTAGACATCTTCTTCCATCATGAGTCTTTTGGAGTTGTCTTATAACCTTGCATTGCTGAGAAGAGCCCAGCCTATCAAAGTTGGTTGTCACACATATGTTGTGTCTGTAATTGTGTACAATTTTCTCCTGGTTCTGCTCTTCTCACTCAGCATCAGTTTGTATAAGCCTCTCCAGGTAAATATGAAGTCCATCTGCTCCTCATTTCTTATAGCTCAATAGTATTCCATTACATTCATATACCACAACTTGTTTAGCCATTCCCCAATTGATGGGCATCCCCTTAATTTCCAATTCTTTGCCACCACAAAAAGAGCTGCTATAAATATTTTTGTACATATGGGTCTTAATGGAGAGCTATCTTAAATGAAGTACTTGTGATATAATGGAAAAAGCAATGGGTCTGGGGTTAGTGGCCCTGGGTTTAAATCCTGCCTCTGAAACCACCTATATCATCTTGCGCAGGTAGCTTAACTTCCCTGGGCCTCAGTTTCCCCATCTGTAAAATGAGGGGGGGTTCAATAAGATGGTGTCTAAATTCCCTCCCGTGTCTACCTCTTGTAGTCCACAAAATAGCCAGTCACCAGCATACATGGAGTTAGACTCCTTGGTACCTATGGAGAAAAAAGCCCTGGAAAGTTGAGGAAGTAGGCTCTAAGAATGCCCATGTCTACCAGCTGTGGCAGAACAGTTAGTGGTATTTTATATAAGGCCCATAAGGGAATAATCTAGATTAAAATACAGATGGATGGGAAAAATGCATGTTCGTATCCTCAGGAGGTTAAGCAAGACTTCCCAACCCCGAGGAAGATATTTACCTTGAATTAATGAAACTGTGTACACACCTGTGTGTCAGGTGTGACCCTTTTTTTTAAACTGGGGTAGAACATAACCCAGGGACCTGGGCATCAGGAATTTGAAGCAGAGGATGCCCACTTTACTCTGTCCCAGAGTTGCTCAGTTCTCCTCAGCCTCCTCCAAGCTCTAGGTAATCTGCATGGCCCTAAAGCTACCTGCCAGTGGCATGATGAGGACTAAAAGGAATTTAGTTTAATTTAAATATTAAATGATATTGAGAGGATTCCTGTTGGGGGAAGTGAGGATCTTACCACAAAAGAAGTGAAAATAGGCTGACTAGCCTGAGACCTAGGATAGTCTCACAGAAGAGCACTGACACACCCTTCAAAGTAGAAGGTCTTTCAGATGCTGGAGAGAGTTACTTTGTAGAGAAGTGGCCAACACTGACAGAATGAGATTGAGGTAGTCGCTGGGAAGCCAAACTGGAGAGGCTTCAGACTGGGCCAAATTCTAGCCACTTGAGTCATTCATAGAATGTCCTTCTTCCATCATGAGAAGTTGTCTAGGAAGGAGCCGTCTTCAACCACTCTTGTGGGAACCCCTGGGAGATTATACTCCATTATGCATGGGGAGAATATTCCCTTGTTATTGACTTAGCTATTCAATTGATTAAAAAGTTGCTATTTGGTTAATGGCTCCTGATCCACTGGTTGATAATACATTGACCAGGAGTTTGAGTTATATTTGCATCACTGATTATTTCAAAAAGCCCACACTGAACCCTGGTAAAGAGAGAGCAGTTTTAAGACATTCAAAGGGATGATTTGGTAGAATAAGCCAATTTCATCCAGTTGAAAAATCATCCAATGACAACAGAGATAAAAAAAAAATACCGACTAGGTTTTCATCCATTCTCACTGGTCTTTCTTCCTCAGGTTGGTTATGCTGTGGAAATTCCTTTTTAGGGAAGTCTGTTGTCTTTCATAAGGAAGAAGCTTGATGCCTTGAAGAAAGCAATTTTAGTGTGGCTGACATTAAATGAAACCAAAAAATGTTGCTGTATCAAACGAAATAACACACGTAGTCACTCTGTAAATAGTCAAGGCTTTACAAATATTAGCTATTTCTTGATATTTTGGTCCAATGTGGTGGCTTGAAGAACCTATAGAACCCAGCAAGCAGTGAGCAGTGGGAAATCTCTGATGTCAGCAGGCTGACTCAATGTATTCTAGGAAACTTTGTCTCTATGGGCTACCTTTCCGGCTAAAACAGAACCTGATGGAATTTACTGTTGTATTTACAGATTGTCTTGTACATTCCAGGTATTCAATAATGTGCATTTCTTTAAAATGGTAAAAACAAGAACTATAATTTCCTTCTCTAAGTGCTGATGGCCTACAATATGGTTTTCCCTCCCTGTTAGGAAGACTAAAGATCTATAACAACATGTGATTCTAAAAAAAGGCCTGAGAGGAACAGTATGAGAAATGATTGCAATAGAAAGCCAAAGGGCATCCATAAAACATACATCTACACGGACATATACATATACACACACATTTAAGTGTGTCTCCATTCTCTTAGGAATTTGCAGAGCACTGGCTCTGAAATTAGAGGATCTGAATTCAAATCTTACTTCTGATGTTTACTCCCTGTGTAAACTCAGACAAGTCATTTCACTTCCCCTGGGACTTAGTTTCTTTATCTGCAAAGGATGGCCTCTTAGGACCCTTCCCCTTATAGATGTAGAATCCTAGGGTCCTGGTAGCTAGGGCATCCTTGACTCAGCAGGAGTCAGGAGACCTATGATCTAGTTATAACCTTGAAGTTTATGAAGAGGCTGAATCAACCAGCCCAAAAAGCATTAATATTATGAAGGTAAAGAACTTATTTTCTGTGTGGTCTCAGGTAAGCCCTTCAACCTTTTTGTGTTTCAGGGGTGTCTGGGTGTTCAGGGAGACCTAGTACTTTTGGTGAGGGCTTGCCCAGTCCTTTTCAGGGCTGTTCATCTGCCTTTCGTGTTGATTTTTACCCAACTCTCACCTGTGGTTCCGAGCAGTGGCCACACCCTGGCAAAGGTCTTGGCAGATAGTCTAAGACAAGTTGGGGGTAACCAAGAAGCCTCAAACCCATGAGGGGGATGTTTACCCCAAGCACGTGAAGACGTCCCCCCCTCCCCAGGAATGGGTAGATGAGAACAATTTGTTCCAATGGCCATGGGTGGCTAAAGCAGGTGCTAACCAGAGCTTAAAGCTTGGTCAGACATGGAAGATGCCAAGGTCATCATCCACTGTGTCCTGGGTCACTGCCAGGCATCCTGACTTTTGTCTTGCTACTGGACTTTGATGACTCTGGAAGAAAGAGTGAGGCTGATGATTCTGTACAATTCTGCCTCACAAATCCAATTCACTCAAGTCATAATCCGTGATGTCATTGGTCCTCTTTGGAAACAAAGGATGAACAACAATTTTTGTCTCAGCTTCTTGTATAAAACGGGGATAATGATCTGTCCTTTCTACCCTATGGAGCCTATGAGAAGAGAAATGGAAGTTCCTTAAACAATCTCTAAGACAGACAGACAGGCAGACAGACAGACACACACCCACACAAAGAAATTGAGGACTTTATTAGAATGGTAATTATGATGATAATGAGTTTAGGAAGCACTTACATGTTAATCTTAGGGCCAGGAAATGTGACTTGGCTGTAGCTGAGCTAGAGCCTGTCCCTAGTCTTGATAGGGCAAGGAAATGAAGTAGAGGTTAGAAGGGAGGCTCTTGTCAACATTGTTAATTCTGTGTAAAGCACCAAGATAATGAGAAATGTAGCCCCACTTCCCTGAAATACAGGCCAAACCACTTTATCTCTGGTTGATCTGAGGGTAACTTGACTGCTTTTTTGCATGGAAGTGAAGGCCTCTGGATTACTTGGTGGTGCCTTAGTAAACAAGCTTCATATTTCTGGCAGGAGTAGGCAGCAGATGTTGTCTGTCTCTGTGGGATCATCTGAATTTGTGTGCAGAAAGGAACATCCTTATGGATCCCCCAGAACAGGCTATAGAAAAACAGAGAGGGGAGGCAGTGTGGTGCAGTGGAGAGCACAAAAACTGGCGTCAGAGGACCTGGGCAGTGAGCCTGTTACTTGCTTTGTAGGTGTGAGCCTTATCGAGAAAGTCCCCACATGAGCCTCCATTTTCTTCCCTGTAAAAGGAGGGCGTTGGTCTAGGTGACCTTTCTTAGGTTCTGTCTGGTTCTAAGTCTATGGTCTTATTCCCTGATCATCAGAAATAAACCGGAGGCTGGTGACACATTAAGAGCCACGATGGTGGTGGTAAGGGCTTGCTGTTTCACCAGATTTCCTTCAGCAGACTGTGGTTTTCAGAGCAGAGATTTGTTAAGGGTGAAAATACTTTCTTTCCTAAGGCCTAGGGGGCAGTAGCTATTTCTGAAAGATGGTAATAATGGGGATGAACACACTGGCCTCCACCAGGATCATCCTCCATTTGGAGACCAGGAGCTGGTTCTCTTTAGCCATAGGTAAGAAATCATCACAGCATTAAGAACTTCTTTTTGTACAATGCTGGGAAAAGCTCACCTGCCTGGTAGCACCTAGATGGACGCCAGTGGGATACCCAGAATGAACTCGAGCTAAAAGTTGCTGTTTGTTCTGTTAACCTGATTCCCCTCCAAGAAGCTGTTCTGATGCAAATCACCCCTTGCAGGGATTGCTGATGCTGAAGACAGGTGGGGTCAGCTGCCACCTGCAAGTCACTGACGTCCACCTGCGGTAGACTGGCCCTACCAGGCAGTATGATTAGGTCTGATGGGGACTTTCTCCATCTATATTCTTTCAGACTTGGAATCGGAGACAGACAAAGCCTGGCTGGTGGCAAGAATCTGAAGTCCAGTCTGCAAGACACACTGCTTTGGATTGAGAGTTATATTTTTCCCCCAAATCACTTCAGCACCATTACCTCATCCATTTTCATAGCATTTTGGGACAGACCTTTCTGCAGATGAGGAAACTGAAATGCAGACTGAGGTCAAGTGACCTAGCTAAGGGTAGAGTTAACCATGTGAACTCTGTGTGGCTGGGGCCCCAGATAGAAAAGAGGCAAAGGAGTTTTAACCTTGAAAGTGAGCACTTGGACATAACTTCTGAACTGGACACCACACCCTATTAGTTAACCATGTCTGTGTAGTTTGGCTTGATTTAAAATATAAAGTCGTTGAGGGAAAAGGCAGATCCACAGAATAGTAGGATAAATGATGGACTTAAAGACGGTGGCCCTGGGTCCAAGTCCTCACTCGGCCACTGAAGTGGTGTGCCTCAGTTGCACATTCTGTAAAATGAAGGTGTTGAGTTAGATGGCCTCTAGGGTTCCTTCTTGCTCTAAACTTCTTGTCCTCTATCTTCCTGGACCAGACTTGGGATTTCATGGGTGCATTTCCTCATGCTGTGAGGAAACTCCCCCTTTCCAATGCAGATCTGTGTTCTCTTTGCAGGTTATGGTCTTAAAGAGTCACCTGGGACACAATGAGGGTAAGTGATTTGTCCATGGTCACACTGCCAGTATGCATTAGAGACAAGGCTTGAACCCAGGTCTCCCATCTCTATCTATGAGGCTGTAATGATCACTTCTATTTTAGTCTGTTAAGTCCATTTAGCACCTAAGAAAGTACTATGGGATGCAGACCTTAATGATTATTATTTTCATTCATACAGTCATTGTTTTTCAACTTGGCCTTTGTATTGTGGGAGGCTTTGTAGACATCTTACTATCAACTGCCCAAAATGGTAGGTCAGATGCCATTAATGTGGGTTCAGGTCCCAGCGATGTCATTCAGGGAAGGCTAAAGGGTACCTCAGTTTGACAGAACTCTTGAATTCAGGTGTTCATTAAGTGTAGGTCACAATTAGTGCCCTTGGCATACAGGGTTTGTTAGTTAAACCCCATAAAGCACCGTCACTGCTTGAATTGAAACCTTTCCTGTCCAGAAAGCCACCTTATTCGGTTTGTTGAAAGACTAACCTGAGCTCTCCTTATCTACATCTGGTCACTCCAAAAGTCTTTTTAAAGTTTGTGTCTCCAGGCAAAAATTCGGAGATCTAAAAGGAAAAAAAATGATTTTTCTTTTCTGTAATGAAATGAAACACTAGATGTTTCACGCTGGAGATTGTATGATTCTGGGTGCTCCATGACTTGCCTGATTTTGAAGTTGGAACCACCATCAGAGGTAGATGCAACTTTCACATAGATACACTGGGACAAGGCCTTTTTTTCTCTCTCTAGGTAATAGTTTTTGTAAAGTGAAAGTTAATTATTATAGCTATGAAACTGGACTCTGCATTGCCAAATCCTCTGATGTTATGTAATTTCACAATGAAGACAACAAGCCCTGGGATGAAAGATTATTACTTCCAGAGTGTTAGAACCAAGAGGGACCCCACAGATGATCATTTTACAGTTGAGGAAACAGAGGCCCTGAGAGTGAAAATTATTTCCCAATCACATGAGGCATTTCTCATTAAACGTAGCAACTTCTCCCATGTCTTTTAAGACTGAATCACAGAATATAAATGCAAGGCAAAGGATGTGTGAAAAATCATTTTAATTTTATAACTAAGAAATTTTAAGGTACATTTTTGAAATCACAGAAGTTGTGTGCATTTTAAAGATTTCATGAGATATTAGACCTATCATGATAATATATATAATAAAATAATAATAAGTACTTTTTCTTAGCAAAGCACTTGTCCTTCTCTTAATTTTGCTGAGACCACTTAGAAATTGCATTCTTCTAGTTTAGGAGTAACACAAGAAAATTTGTCTAGGGCAACAGACACCCACAGCAAGAGAGAGGAAAAAAGTGTTACACCTCATGCTTGGTCTCCAGGAAGGAGAAAAAGGTTTTGGGTTTTTTTTTTTTTTAAATGTTAAGCAGGAAATCTCAATTTCTCTTTTTAGTGCGCTATACTACTTGCCAGATTTTAGAAACCACAAGGTAAATTAACATCTGAAAGCTATACTCATCTATTAATAAAACTGTTTTTAAATATCAGAGAGGTTCTCTCAAAGAAATTTTGATTTTTTTTAACCTCTTAAATCAAGATAGGAGAATACAGATCTAGGAAAAAAGTTGGTGGCTTTCAGCTCACTGGGGTAGATGGAATCACAGTATTTGAGATGTCCTTTAATAACATTCCACTCCAGTTTCAATGAAGAAACCACAAAAGTAAAAATGATTGACATCTGGGACAGAAGAGAGAGCACATATGTTATGGGAGGCCAGGGTATGGAAGGAATAAACTTGGAGTTTCTCTAGTTAGGTCAAGGCTGTTTCACTAATTTGTTGGAATATCAAATTCCACCCCCTTTCCCCACTTTTTTTTCCTTCTCATAGAGCAGCAACCAGACATGACATCATTATCAGTTGAACATTCCTCATTTATAGGCAGCTTCAGGGCAAAGTATATTAAGTGGGGGGAATATATTAATCTTAATTATTTTGGGGAGCCAAGAATATAGAGTTGTCATTATAAGAGACACTGCTCTTCTCTTCAAGACAGTTTTCAGACAGGACAGATTTCAGATATACCTACTAATTAGTTATTATGAGTGGAAAAGTAAATAAAATGCCATCCATTTCCTGACCTCTTCAAGTATGTCGATTCAGTATAGAAGTGTACCACTGGTCAAATCACATAGTTAATGAATTAACAAGGACTCTGAGGAGAACCCGACCTAGAATCAGGGGGATCTGAGTTCAAATCTATGCTCAAGACACTCACTAGCCTTGACCCTGGGTAAGTCAATTTCCTCATTTGTAAAATAGGGATATTAATAGCACCTACCTCCCAGGGTTTAGTGAGGATAAAATGAGATCGCTGTCAAGCACTTAGCTGACCTCAAAGCGCTTTGTAAATACTAGCTATTAGTTGCAACACATATAGGACAAAATGGGATCAATCCTCAATCCAAGCAGATGGGCCTTCGACCATGTGATGTTTTCGTTGTAATGGAACTTGACCTGAAAACGTCTTATACATTACAAACGTCAGGTAAACTTGATGTGAAGAAGAAGCCGGGAAAAAGTACAACAGAAACGTTACTGAAAGTGCAGCACGAAGCAGTGGCACTTCGGACAGGTAACTTACGGGAGCTAACGGGACGGGAGGCACGAGGGAGGAGTCCTGGGGCTTTCCCAAGGCCCCCGGGGAAGGGACCTGCCCGCAGAAGGCAGAGCTCCAGGAGTCCTGCAGTCTCAGGTGAGTCAAAGGCACGAGCCGCAGCAGCATGGCCCCAAACCCTGAGTCTGCTGCCCCTCTCCAGCAGCGCCCGGGGATGGGAGCGAGTGACGGGCTGATTCCTGCGGGACCACGTCCCGAGCCCGGCTTCAGAGCAGCCTGAAGCTCCCCTCGGTTCGCTGCCAGAAGAGCGGCCTGCGGACAGACTTGTGGCTCTGTGACTTGGGGGCCGGTCTCCCCCAATCCTTCAGAGAACTCATAAAGGGGCATTATAGTACTGACATCACGTTTGCTTTTATAATAACACGTTATGTAATAAACACGGGGTAATTTTAATTGACACTATAGGACCAGGCACAATCCTCTTATTGAACCCTCATTTTTTTAAAAGGGTGGGAAGCCAAGCTCACACAAGTTGACCGAGGGGCGGCGCGCGCCTGCTTCTTCCCCCTCCTCGCCCCCCACGACCCCCCGAGGCTCCCGTAGGGAGACTTTCCTGGCGGGGTCTGGCCGCTCCCACTCTCCGGAGGGTCTCCGGCCCCCGGGGTGCCGAGCCGGGGTGCGGCACGTGCCCCGAGGGCGGAAGGAGCCCAGGACCCCGCAGCTCGCGGGCTCCCGGAACGCCGGCGTTTTAAAAACAACTGGTGGCGCGGCTCCGGCCGCCCGAGGCCCCGGCGCTCGCCCCTCGGCCGGCCTCGTTCCCAGGGGGGTCCCGGGCTCGCCGTCCCGGGGAGACCGGGCCGGGCCAGGCCGGGCGGGCGGGCAGCCCTGCGGCGGCGGCGGCGGCGGCCCCAGCGGCCCCGTGGAATCTGCCGCTCCGGACGCGAGCTAGCTGCTGGGGGAGGTGTGTGGAAAGTGCTGTTGGCGGACCGCGCCGAGCCCCGGGCCGAGGCATCGACGGCGCAGAGAGCCATAGTGCTGACGTTGGAGGCCCAGCCCTGTGAGGTTGCGCCGGGTAAGTGGCGCTCGGCCGGGGAGGGCCCGCCGAGAGGGCGGGGGAAGGGGAGGAGCGGGCCCGGGGGCGGTGCTTGCGCGCCGGCCCGGGCCGCTGATTGCTGGAGGGCGGCTGCCAATCTCCGAGAATCCCCCAGTCAGCCGGTGCCCTGGTGAGAGCCACTCAGATGTACGGTGTGTGCCCGGAGAGCAGCCCGAGACGGTCTGGAGACGGTGCAGCAGCCCGCAGCCCCAGCCAGGGAGTCCCCGCCGCTTTCAATGGAGGAGAAGCCCGGCCAGCCCCAGCCTCAGCCCCCGCCGCCGCCGCAGTCCCAGCAGCCGCCCCAGCACAGCAGCAGCAGCCACAGCCACCACCACCACCCGCACCACCACCACCCCCAGCAGCAGCCCCAGCAGCAGCAGCCGCCCCAGGCAGCGCCGGCGCCGCCGCCGCCGCACCACCACCACCACCACCATTATTACTACTACCACCACCACCACCACCACCACCACAAGCACCACCAGCAGCCGCACCAGTACCTGCAGCATGGGCCCGACGGCAGCAGCCCCAAGGCCCAGCCCAAGCCGCTGAGGCATGAGCCCAAGCACGCCCTGCAGCCGCACCAGGAAGCGCCCAAGAAGAAAACAGGTCCGGGAGCGCGGGGGGTGCGGGGCCGGGAGGGGGCCCGGGGTCACGGGGCTCGGGGACACCCTCCCGCGCCGCTGCTCCCGCCCCTGCTTCCGCCCGGCGGCCGGTGTGACCTTCCCGGGTCCCCGCCCGCCCGGGCCGGGCCCGCTGCCCTTCCACGCGGGCCGGGCGCCGCCGGGCCGGGCCCGGGGCCCGGCCGAGGCCTCCCCTCCCCCGCAGCCCCCGGCGCCGCCCGGCCCCGGCCCACCTGTGGACCCGGCGGGGCTGAGCCGGGGCGGGGTGGGGGGGGGCGACGGGGCCGGGGCCTGGGCCGGGCTGCCCCCTCTGCTCCTCGCCCTCGTCTCCGTCTCCCCGCTCGCCCTTCCTCCTCGCTGTCCGGGCCGGGGCCGGCGCGGCTGGAATGTTCTCTGCTCGTCGTGGGGCCGCTTCCTGTCCGCCATGTTGGGAGCCGATTCCTGTCACAGGCCCCGGGGCCCCGCGGGGGGGCCCCGCGAGCCCGGCGCGTGCCCCGCCCCCCCTCCCCCAGTCTCCCGGCCCGGCCGCGGCCTGGCCCGGCCCCGGTCACCCGGCGGCGGCTCCCGCGGCCCAGGGCGGGGGCGGTTGGGGTCGGGCCACGCGGGGGGAGCGGCGGCCGCGCGGCGGCCTCTTGCCCTGCCCGGCCGGGCCCGGCTCCGCCCGCGGCGTGTCCCGCGGCCTCCCTTCCTCCCTCGGCGCCCGCTCGCCAGGGGCGGTGGTTGGCCGGGCGGGCGGGAGGGGGAGGTAAGCCGGGCCGGCCCGGGAGGGGCGGTGGCCGCTGGGGCCGGCTCCGTCGCCCCCCCCCACCCCGCCCCGCGGGGCGGGGGGGGGGCGGGGGGGGGGGGGGTGGCGGGGGGGGGGGGGGGGGGGGGGGAACCAGCCACGCCACTCCACGCTGCGAGTGTTTCGTGTTCGCGCCTGGGAGCGGGCCTGCGCCGCCGGCTGCTCCAACGCTCGGCCCGGCGGCCAGAAAGCAGGGCGAGTGGCCGCGGCCGCGTCCCCGCCACCATCCCCGCGGCCTGGGCGGGGGCGACGGGACCCCTCTCCCCTTCTCTTTCGGTCTGGCGGAACTTGGGGGACCCCAGCGGGTGGGCCGCGTGGGAGACGAGGCCCTGGCCCCTTCCCCGTGGAGAGCGGTTTGGGGGCGTTATTTTCTTAGGGCCCCCACCCCACCAATCCTGGTGAAGCTGCCCTTCTGGGATGGCCTGGGGGGAGCTTCGCACCCGGGGGTGCAGGGGAGACTTTGGGGCAGTCTCTGAATTCCCAAATACGGCATCCCAGCTTGGCTGCAGGTCTGGGGGCGGGGGAGGCAACTTTTGCTGTATGTTTGAACCTGAAGTCAAGTTTGCCAGCGCCCCCAGCTCCGGCAGCTTCTCCGGGGAGGGGGCGCCCATTTAGGCCTCTGGGGGGGCTTGGCAGTGGAGCGCCTGGTAATAACTAAGGTAATCGCACTTCTCATCTCTTTGGGAATAACACATGAGGAACGGCTCGTTACAGCCCCTGGGGAAGCTGAAGGTTTTGTTAGAATTAGGGGGCCGGCGGTCACGTGGCTGTATCTGGCCCCGGGGGTGGTTCCTGCCGCCTCCGCTGCCCGGCGCCCCAGGCCGCCTAGTTGTTGGCCCCAGGGGCATTTCCAAGAGGCCAGCCTCCAGGAGCTCCGGAGGGGGCTGTGGGGCGGGGGGCCGTGCCGCCACGCGGAGCCCCCAGGCCGAGCCCGGCAGCAGGGCTCCTGGGGAAACTTTGCAAGGTGCCGCCTGCACGTTGGCCAGGACCGGGGGAAGCTGGGCCCGGGCCGGAGCCGGGCGGCGCGGCGGTCAGCCGCTAGGGGGCGCGAGCGCGCGCCTCGCCCAGCGCCGCCGCGGGGCCTGGCCGCGGTCCTTCCAGAACCCAATGGAACTCGAGTCCGTTTTAAAATGGAGCTGTGTGTCTCAGCACACGGCGGCTCCCCGGGAGACCCTGGCGGGCCGGACCCCATGCGCGGGGTCCGTCAGTGTTCGGGCCGGCTTCCCCGCTCTGAGGGCCCCTGCTTTCCGAAGCAGGCTTTTGGGGCCAGTTGATGTGAGACAGAAGGTGGGGGTGCAGATCCTGCTTCTGCTCCGGGTCCCCCCTTTGAAGAAGCCTTCATCTCTGGGTTCCTTCCCGTGTAGAAGGACTTTCTAGATGGACTAGTTGTAACTAACTCCAAGGCCCCTTCCCGCAGTTCCTCCTGGGAGGAATCAGATGTTTTGGCCTTTGGGTAGTGTTTTACTGTGTCCCTGCAACTTGAGGTACATGTAATCTATTGATTACTTTTAATCTGGAAAAAGTACAAACCTTTGTCTCTAAGACTCTTTGCATAGGGAGCTTTGTAAAGTTTTTGTCCTTGGTTCAGAATTGCACAAGACTGGAGAAGTTACAGCTGTTGAACATCTTGAGTACTTCTGATTTGAAGACTTTCAAAGTTTGCATGCTAATTAAAAAACAAATCTTTAACTTTTTTTTTATAACAAATCTTTGTAATATAGAAACAGTTTCTCTTTAAGCAACAAATCCTTTTTTGTGAGATGAGATGAGATTAAGATTTTTTTCTTAGAAAGCTGGACCTAGGAGGGTTTGCCCCTTTTGGAGTTTTACAGAAGTAGGAATGCAACAGAAATAATTTAAGAAGTTTTTGGTCCTCTTGTATGTATGCATAATTTGGCCGTGGGTTCTTAGGATCCTCTATAGATATGAAACTGGAAGGGTAGGCCTTCTTCATTTCAAGCCTCCACCCATTCCCCATTTTACAGATAACAAATGTGGTTTTAAGTGATTCACCCAAGGCCATTTTAGGGGAGTTGTGCCTTCTTAATGATACTTTTTGAAAGCTGTTTTTAAAATACCTAATAACATTCTCAAAATTGATATTTAAGGGTTGTTATTGATAGTTCTGTAACAGAAAGATTTAAGGATCAAAACTTTGTATGCATCTTCTGAAGGGCCTCCTTTTTCCTACCTTCCACCACCTTACCCTTCAGAGGTTGAGTGCAATAAAGCTCTGCTGTGGAGGAGGTTTATTCTTCCCATTTTAGATACCCTTAAACTTTTTAAAACACTTTCTTGGTCTCTGCCTGTGGCCTACATACAATCATAGTAAAACTTGAGTTATGTGATCTCAGAATGCTTTAGAAGCATCTTGCCGCTATTCTACCTCTTACCATAAAGTTTGAAGAATGGGTGATTGTTCCAAGTTACATGCTCACCATTTGATGATCTCTGGAAACACCTAAAACCTCACTGTTAGTAACTTAGAAAAGTTACTTACTCCTCTTGTCGCTAGCTGTTGCAACCTTTTGATTAAATCTGAGGACCAACTGCAAGCAGTTGTATGTAATAGAGTTTTCATTTTAGTCTTGACAATGAGAGAGTTCCTAGTTTCATTACATTGGGTATTCTAGTTGTGGATACCTTGGCCTTGATAAAAGTTTGAGATTTTGCAGTTACTCAGTTTTGTTTTCATCTGTAGCCCATTTTAAGTTGGAAGAATTCCATAAAAGCATTGAGGTATTTGAAAGAATAAAATATTTTATAAATGGTAAATTATATGGAATTCTAAATTAGAGATATTTCTCTATGATGAATATTGCTGAAAGGAGGAACCAGCCAATTGTGGTATATTGAAAAATAGGCTTTGTTAGGTTTCTCTCTGTAATATTTGTAATCACTAGATAGAAGGCCGTATTCTTCACTCTCTGGCTTATTTGGTGACTAGGACCTGGTATGATTCGCCAGGGCATATTTCTTTTTTATTAAAGACAATTGAAGAGTAAAAATGCATTATTGCAATCAAAATAACTTTTTTTCTCTCTCTTCCTAGGCTATGGTGAACTAAATGGTAATGCTGGAGAAAGAGAAATATTGAAGAGCTTGGGCTCTGATGAAGCCACCATTTCGAGGGTACTCAATGGCAACCAGCAAGCTATAGACACTAATTTAAATCCGAAGCAGACTGTGAAAGCCAGTACTTTTGGGAAAGCAGGAATTAAAACCAAGAATTTCATTCAGAAAAACAGTATGGACAAAAAGAATGAGAAATCTTATGAAAGTAAGCCTAGAGACAACCAATCTATCGACAAGGCCGATGCAGTATCTATTCCAAATGGTGTTGTAACAAATAATTCTGGTTATATCACTAATGGCTATGTAGGCAGAGGGGCTGATAACGATGGCAGTGGCTCTGAGAGTGGCTACACCACCCCTAAGAAACGGAAGGCCCGGCGCAACAGCGCCAAGGGCTGCGAGAACCTGAATTTGGTACCAGATAAAATAATGCAGCCTGAGTCCAACACCCCCAACTTCAAGCAGGGACTTGACAATTTCAAACCTGATTATAGTGAACAAAAGGGAAACCGAGGGGATGGCTCTAAGCCCATTTGGAAGTATGAAGCTGGGTCAGGAGGAGCAGGTCGTGGGAAGCCTGGAGTTGGAGATACACAGCGGAAAAACTCTGATGCCAAACCTGGCGGAAGCAGCAAGAAGTTTGATGATCGACCCAAAATCAAACATGCAACAGCTGTTGCCTCCAAAGAGGATTCATGGACCCTGTTTAAACCTCCCCCAGTTTTTCCAGTGGACAATAGCAGTGCTAAAATCGTCCCTAAAATAAGTTATGCGAGCAAAGTTAAAGAAAACCTCCACAAAGCGGCCCAGAGCCCTTCCGTGTCTCCCTTGTCCTTGTCATCTTCACCGTCTGCTGGGGAAGCTCAGGCCCAGACCTCGAGTCGACTGTCCCAGGTCCCCATGTCTGCCATGAAGGCGGTGACTTCGGCCAACTTTTCTAATGGTCCAGTTTTGGCAGGGACTGAGGGAAGTCTATATTCTCCTGGGAATCAGCCACTGCTTACCACTGCTGCTAGTACTGTAACCCCTACCCCTTCTGGGACAGAGACCATCCTCCAGGACCTGAGCATAACTTCAGCAGCCGTTGAACAAATGAAGCCTAGCCTTTTTATCTACCCTTCAAATATGCAAACTGTGCTTTTGGGTGCAGCACAGGTTGATCTGCCCTCTCAGACAGAGCAGCAGAACCTGGGGGATATCTTCCAGAATCAGTGGGGTTTGTCATTTATCAATGAGCCTAGTGCTGGTCCCGAAACTGTTATTGGGAAATCAGCAGATCACCAGGTGATGGAAGTGACATTTCAAGGGGAATATCCTGCCACTTTGGTTTCACAGGGTGCTGAAATAATTCCCTCAGGAACTGAACATCCTGTGTTTCCCAAGGCTTATGAGTTGGATAAGCGGACTAGTCCTCAAGTTCTGGGTGGCATTCTGAGGCCTGGGACTGCCAGTGAGGGTGGAGCCTTAACCTTGGAGCCCAGTCTCACGGGTGACCTGCAGAAAGCAGACATCAGTAGTCACGGTGCTCTAGTGTTTCTCTCAAAGGACTACGAGATAGAAAATCCTCTGGCCTCTCCTACGAACACTTTGTTAGCCTCCGCCAAAGAACAGAGGTACCAGAGAGGCCTAGAAAGGAAAGATAGCTGGGGTTCTTTTGACCCGAGGGCTGCTATTGTATATCACACTAAAGGTAACTCATTCCTTTTGTGAAATCCTTTGCTCTTACTTGCGAATCTTAAGATTTTGTTTGATAGTGCTTTTTACAGATATTCTTAATTCTGTTTGGGGGTAAGTCAGGTCACATGTGGAGAGAGTTGAAAGACTGAGAATTTTTCCAGCCTTGCCTAGATGTTGTTAATCAGTTGTTTTTCAGTCGTGTCCAACTCTTCATGATCCCATTTGGGATCGTGGCACAGATGCTGGAGTGGTTTGCTATTTCCTTCTCTGGCTCATTTTACAGGTTAAGAAACTGAGTCAAACAGTGTGAAATGATTTGCCCAAGGTCACAGAGCTAGAGCTAGTAAGTGTATGAGGCTGGATTTGAATTTAGGTTTTCCTGACTCCAGACCCTGCTGCACCGGGGTCCAATGCCTTTCCCAAAATTTGTTTACAGTTTGGAGTCTTTAGAAAATTAAATGGTTAAGACTTAACTCTGCTTTTTTCCCCTTTCCTAAAATGTACAGATGTATTTATATTCTCTGTTAAGAGACCTCTGAAATTTCCACCTGGCCTGCTTAATTTAAAATATTTAGTTGGTGACATCTTTTTTAGACAATATTAGATAGACTGAAGAATTAAAGGAAAAAAGGGAGAGTGACTAGTTCAGTTGGTACTCAGCTCTGCATTTGAACAAGTTGTTTTCCTTCTCATTTTTGCAGTTTTCTGCATGATTTTATTTTATGTAATGTCCATTTCTTTGAATCAGTTTTTATGCTTATTACCTCTTTAATACAGTTAAACATTAGTTGATATTTTGAGGTATTAATCCTAAAGATGAATTGTGTGTTTTAACCAATTCCTCATATTAATTTTTGTCAGTATCAGAAGACATAGTAGTGTTGGAAACTGTCTAGGAAATTGTAGGGATTTGGAGAGATGCTGGAGGTTGGGTCCTTCTTTCTTGGCCAGTTTACTGCTGCACTTAAAATCTTGGTCTCTTCCATGAGGAAAGCAGGTCTTGTACTATGCCAGACAGGTAAAATTGAGACTGACTTAGAACTTTGGGTATTTTGGACACAAAAACTGTGTGAAGAGAGGTCCCGGAACATAACTTAATTGAAATACGCTTCATAGCAATTGTTAACGTGAGATTCTGGTGCATAACTGACATTGTTTACCATATGCATGTCCCAAACTGTGGAGAGTCCTGGGTGTCTTTTCCATAACCCAGAAAAAGATAAAACCATGCCAGCTGCCCCTTTTCTGTCCGTAGGTAGCCTGTTAGAGTAGAGGAAGGGGGGAAGAGAGGGTAGAATTCTGGGGAAAATTCAGAATTGGAACCTGCACAATTAACTATCCCCCTGCTCCTCCGCTGATGTCTTGGAAAATAACCAGGAACCGAAGAAAGGGGCCCGCTTGATACATCATTCCTTGCCCAGGCTGTGTCTCGGGGCGTTTAGGAAAAAGAAATCTTTTTACCTGTTCGTGATATGTTACTGCTGTGGTCACCCCTGCTTATTACTAAAGCCAAGCTGCAGAGGGAACTGGGCATGTTATCCTGCCCTTTTGGTGAACATTTATGAGATACCCTTAGAGACCTTTAATTAAGGAATGCTTGTAGTGTTCTTCAGAAAGCAGCAACAGATGAATTCAAAGTGATGAGTAATATTGGTTGCAAGTATCAGGTTTTTGTTTAGATTTTATTGACCATTCGATTTGTTTGTTGGTGTGTTTTTACATTTTATTCTGGGGATTGATCTTCCATGGGGTGGGTTTGTCTCTTCCTCAGAGCCTCGTGACCTTTTGAGTGGGCCTAGGGGACACTAAAAGGAACAAAATCACTGGAAAGAAGAGGATTTTGGTGCATTGACTTTTAGGAAAGTTTCCCAAGAAAGCTCTTCTGACGTTTTGTTTTTATTGCTTTTTGGAGGGGGGAGGGCAGGGCAATTGGGGTTAAGTGACTTGACCAAGGTCACATGGCTAGCAAGTGTTAACTCTCTGAGGCCGGATTTGAACTCAGGTCCTCCTGACCCCAGGGCAGGTGCTGTATTCACTGTGCCACCTGGCTGCCCCTTCTTCTGACATTTTAGTAACTGCATCCTCTGAGGCAGTTAGAGTCATTGGAAATGGCCAAAAGTCATTCAGAATATTGAGTCCTTGGTCAGGACAGAAAAGTAGTCTGACTTTTGTTGTTTGTTTGGCTCAGCTTGTAACCCCATGATGGAATGACCACCATGCACATGTACAAATTCCAGCAGCTTCAGAATTGCTGTGTTATTTTAGGATTAATCACTTCTCCTGCCTGCCTGCCACCAGTGGGATGTAAATCTGCATAATATGGGACTCTTTTCTCCCCCGACCTCTTTGCACATTCTCTGACCCCTTCATAGCTTGTCTTTGTGTCTCCTGCCCATCACCCCAAACCCACTCCGGTCCTCCTCACTGTGCAGTCCCCTCCACCTCTGCCTTCCTGTCGTGTGCAGTGCACAGATGTACATCTTGTTCTGATCCTGTAGCTCTCGATTACAACCTTTCTTTCTCTGGTGCCCTACACTAGTAGACAAGGGAAATCTCTTAACTGCTTTTATTAAGTCAGTAAATATTGGGCTGTATCGTGTCTTAGGTCTCGAGGACATAGAAATGCATCCTGAAGGTCTGCTTCTGGTTTCTAAGCTCTCTGAGGACCTCCCATCTTCCCCCAGATCTGCACCTGGTTTTGTCCTTTCTTAATAACAGGTGCTTGAAATAGAAGTAATCATGGTTCCAGGTAGTTTTAAAAGTTGGCTGGATGACTTGAGGAATAGAAATCAATTTGTTGAGCATCTTGCTGTGTGTATCTGGGAGCTTAGGTGCAGTACTTTGCAGAGTGAGAGGAGGGATCCATGAAGGCGGCAGCATCAGAGCTGGCTCACTCTTGGTCAGCTGGTCCTCGGTGCTTGGTGCTGTGTGCACTGTTTGAATTCCCTCTCACCACCCCACAGCTCCTTGAAGTTAGAGTGTTCCAGATCTTTGCTTGTGACGTAGGCATACAGAATTGGCTGTGAATTTCATTCAGAGAGTACCCCACAGTTCTCAGATTTGCTCTTTGAGTTTCATCACTGGCTGTTAAACAATTCATCAGGATTTTTCAGTGTCTTCTAGTTACTTCAGTGTGTCAGGTTGTTTCGTGCTAAAATTCTTTTGGTCACTTGTGTGATATGAAGGAAAACTTTGATTAGATATCTTTTGCTGTTTTCTTTGAAGTAGAATCTCCTTGTAGTTTTCCTTGAGTGTGCCTCCTGACCAGTGTGGATAGAGTGGGGAAGAAGGGAGTTGTCATTCATTAAGTGAAAGTTTTTTGTTTTTAGAAACTGGTGGGTAGAGTAATTCTTAAAATACCTGTGTAAGGTATACTGTGAGTAGAACTGCAAATGAAGGCAGAAACATCTCATGTCTCCTAAAGTACAAGGTTTCCACTGAGTTTCAGAGAGCTGATCCCAGTTGATTGAGGTGGACTAGACATTTTATCTCTGTTTTGAGGAGTGTGTGGGATATAGAGTGGGCTGTGTAGTTATGAAACACTAAAAATGTGGGGGGGGGGAGAGTACACCATCTATCCTAAAGACTACATTAAGCAGTGTGCTGGTTTGTCTAGCAGGTTGTAGACTAGAATTCTGGGAAGTGATGATACCAGTAAAAGGTTGGAAGAGTTCTGGTGCCTGTCAGCGTTCAGAGTTTTGTATCTTGTCACTTTTTGGTTTCTCCATGGAGTGTTGATTTGTCCTTTTCCAACACTCTCCTTCAGCTCCTTGAGATGTGGGTGGGACCACTGAACAGCCCTCATAGATGAGGCAGGCAGGGGCATCCAGATTGGAGGAGGCAGGTTGTTGCTCTGGTCTTGACTCTTGCAGGCTTGGTGTGGAAAGTGGGAGGAACGTTTTCTTTTTTCATCCATTTTTGTGCTTTTAGGCCAGGCCCCGAAGCCTAAGATCTTAGCACCATTATGCTAGGCATTTAATGATTATTGTATGAACTAAGGAAACAAATCATTAGATTGTTTTTGTGCATCTTTTTTGTCCTCAGAAGAAGCTGTTATTCAGATTAATTTCTCTTTTTTTTTTTTCCTGCCAAGCTGGGGCAATGTCATCGTTTGGTATTAAAAGTTAAAAATCAACCTCTTGTCTTTGACATGGCCCTTGTTCCAAGTTTGTAGCTCTGTCTTGGAGAAAATTGAGACTTGGATCCTGAATCACTGTTTTCACTTGGCTCTGCACTATTGATCCTTCTTTTGGGTTTGTGGATAGCAAATGGGAAGGTCTGCTGGTGAGCGTTAAATGTTAGTTCTGAATAGATCCCAAAGCATTTATCTTCACTGTATACAAATTGGTTTAATTAAGTTATTATGCAAGTTACTGGCATTAATGTATTTTGACCATTTTTTTTTATAAGTTGACAACCCATTTGTCAAGTGTCATTGCAAAGTGTATTTTGTAAGTGAATTCCAGGTTTACTTGCCCCTGTGAGCACCAGTATTTTTCTTTTAACCATTAAATAATGATTTGAATATTACTTAACCTTTTATTGATAATCAAAAGTCAACTTTAGGAATGGGGGCCATTGAAGTGTATAAGACTGCCTCCAAGCTAAAGGACTGCTACTTGCAATATTTCATGAGTTTTCTGTCATTTTTGTAGTTTTTCTCTCCACTCCCACAGACTAGTTTTTAACTTGTTGCTGTCAGACTTTCTATAATTTGTCAGGCAGGTTTGTTACTTGCTATCTTTTGAGGACTAAGAAACCTGACAACTATTAAAGAACTGTTAGTATTGATACTATTGATGATAGGTTTCTTCATGACATTGTTGAGGTTATCCGATAAATGAGGTCTTAAAATGTCTCTTAAGGCAGCTGCCCTGAAACTTTGTGGGGAGTACTTTATCATACGTTAGTTTTATTAATATAAATTGGAAAATGTGGTGGCTACTTTATGGCACACTGCTTTTCTGCCTGCCTGGATTATGGTCATACTCTGGTCTTAATCCTGTGGCCACAAGAGTTGTGGATTATATTGAAAGTTAACTGCTTCCTTCAGGGAGATAGAATGTGAAAGATCAGTCTGCTGGTGTGGAGAGCAGAGTTCCTCTAATTCAGCAGCTATCATACACCTACTGCCTCTGTGTAAGACCTTAGAGATTATGAGGCCCCACCCTCAAAGGGCTTGTGTTCTAAATCTGTACTTCAAGTTTTCTTTCAAAAGTTTCCCTGCAAGAATTTAGTTACAGTTAGAACATCACTTTTTCTTAGAGGAGGAGAGCAGTTATGGGATCACATTCTGTGATTCTCAGTAACAAATTTCAAATTAGTGGAGTGTGGATTAATGAGAACTAATTTAAAGTATAAATTCTTGAGGGAATGAAAGCAGCCCAGAAATTGAAGGGGCCAGTGTGAGAGGACATCATTCTTTCCCATTACTACCATATCAGTGGTGGTGGTCCTTTTAAACCTTAGGAAGGCTATTTAATCTTGACAGTACTTGATTTTAGTTGCTCCAGGAATCTAGTGCTACAGAGAAAACCCATTTAGCCACTGAATTTATTTTCCTTAACGATACATAAGGAGAAGGGGCGGGGTGGGGGGGGACTGCCACCTTTTTATTTTTGGAGAGTAATAGTTTTCTCTAGTAATAAAGGCTAATCGGGTGAAATATTTAATTTTCTGTTGCAAGCATTCAAGCACAATTGGTCTTTGGTAACCATTTTTTTACATGATTAAGTAGTACAGGGTTTCCAGAAAATCAGTGTTGAATGACTTAATGAGTACACATCTCTAGATTAATATATGGAGTTGTAAATTGCAGCTGCTCTGAGAGTGGCACTGGGAAATTTTTTTAGGCTGCTGAGAGGGGATACAAGCTACTAGTCACAGAAAGTACAGTCACAAAGAGGGGGATCTCATGATCTCATTAATTAGTGTCTTATTTCAGTTAATACTGATTTATTGCTTGGCTAAAAGTTGGACTGGCACTGAGTTAATTTCTTAGCTGGAGGCTGTCAAATCTGGGACCTTCATTAGTATTCCAGAATGCAAATTATAGGCCATGCTTGCTTTCTTACTGGTGATCTAATTGCATGTAGGCGGGTTTAGCTGGCCCCATACTTTAAATGAGTACTTTTTCCTCTGAAGGAATACAAGGAAAATCCTCATATTAACTAACTCTCAAGAACCAAGTTTAGTTGTAGACAGATTTTGTAATATACTGGAAGTCTGCTTATTGAAAGGTGATTGATCGGAATGGTTTGATTTGTATGATTATTGAAGCATGGAAGATGGCTAGGTGCACATAACTCCACTCCTAAACACTCACATTTCTTTCTCTGATGGTCTTTTTGGTGAGTGGTTTGTAAGTTTAGGAATTTTTTGTCTTTTTCCTGTTTTGGGGTAGTTGAAACACATGAAAAGAGTTAAAGGGCAGTTTTATACAACTAACCTGAAAAGAAAAGATTGGCTAACAACCTCTCCACCCTACCCCCAGTACCACCCCAAGGTATATTTATGTTTACTTCTGCTTTAAGCAAAATCAAGTGTTAAAAAGATACCCTTTCAGGGACATATTTTTCCTGCAAAAAGTGAGGATGAAATGGTCTAGAATTAGAGAAATGGTTGGTTGTTCAGGATAATATCTTGTGGTTGGTTTGTGGTCAAGTAGAGTTATCTCTTGGCCTCTAACTATTGACTCTTCCCCTGGCATAAAGACATATACAAGTACTAGTTATGTTAATGAAGAGGATGTCCAGCAGCACTTTGTCAGAAGTTCTGTGCAAAGACATGAAGTGCCGAGGTAGTGTGCATCTTAGACCATAGGGCTCTCTTCAACTGGTAGTTGGTTGCTTTTGCCTCCCAGGGAATGGTTCTCTGCCCAGAGATCCAAAGACCACATGTAGTCTCAGCTTCTCCTGGTTTTGACTAAGCCTTGTAATTCTCAGGAATAGGGTCTTTCACAATGTCACAACCCTGATCTATGTTATACTTGGGGCAGGGCCCTCAGCCTCTTTTTGCTTCAGCCAACTTTTTCCCCCCTCATTTTTCTTGGAGAATTTGTTGACTAACATTGCTATGATGCTATATATTATATATTCTATGATTGGAAATTTTGTATTCTTAGATGTTCCATACAAATGTAAGGTAACTTTTTATTAAGTGCTTGCTGGGTCCTGGGGATAAAAAACAAAAATGAAACATCTCTTCCATTCTGAGGAGGGACGGAGAGATACGGATTTGCAGCATGTACATAGCTAGGCAAATGAAGTAGCTTCTGCAGGGAGAGAGAGCACATGAATCAGGAAAGGAATCTAGAGATTCTAAGAGAGGTGGTGGTAGAAAACGTCTATAGATAGGTGGGAGCCGAATGGGGAGAGCTTTAAGTGTCTGACTGAAGATTTTGTATTTTAACTTATAGGCAGTAGGGAGCCAGTGAAGATTTTTGACTAGTGAAGTAACCTGATCAGACCTGTGTCTGTTGATTCAGGAACAATATGGTGAATGGATTAGAGAAGAGATTGAATGACTCCAAAGGGCCTGAAACTGGTGGCTGTGCAAAGTGGAGAAGGGGCCGACTATGAGTGAGAAAAGTGGAGATAGAATTGACTGGGGAAGAGATTTTGGGGGAAAAAAAATTTATTATTATTTTTTTTTTTTTTTTGCGGCTAGGTGGTGCAGTGAATAGAGCACCAGCCCTGGAGTCAGGAAGACCTGAGTTCAAATCTGGCTTCAGACACTTAATACTGACTAGCTGTGTGACCTTGGGCAAGTCACTTAACCCCAATTGCCCTGCCTTCCCCCCTCCAAAAAATAAAAAAAAAATTTACTCTAGGCCTGTGAGCTTATGTAGTTTTTTTTTTATTTTTGGAGGGGGGGAGTTGTTAAGTTTGAGATGTCAATGGAATTATGCAGATGGAAATGTCTAACATCTGTTGATAATGCCAGTGACATGAAATTAAAAGGTCGGGAGAGCGATTAGGATGGACTAGATACATAAATGTGGCAGTCCTTTGCAGAGGTTATTGAACTAGTGGAATTTTATGATCATCAATTAGGAGGGTAAGCAATAAAAACACAGAAAGGCCTTTGGATTTAGCTAGTAAGAGATGTTAGATGATACTGGGGAGAGCAATTTCAGGGAAATGAAATGGAGATGAAAAAACAGAATGCAAAGGGATTAAGGAGTGTGAGGGTAAAGAGAAGGTTTGTTGGTGACCCTTTCTAGGATTTTGGTTATGAAAGGGAAGAGATGTAGGGTGGTGACTTGAGATCAGAATCAAGTGAAGAATTTTTGAGGATGGGGCAAGAAGATCCAGCAGAGAAGTTGTTGGTCTTGGCAGGGAGGACTATTTGAATAATCTTAGACAAAAAATCTTCACTTGGCATGGGTTTAATTTTTTCTTTTAGAAAATTTGTTGCTTATTTATAGTTTTTTTTTATTTATAGCATTTAAGAATTTTTGAATTCCAAATTCTCTAAAAAGGCAAGAAAAATAAAGTGAAAAATTATACTTCAGTTGCATTCAGTTCATCAGTTTTCTCTCTCTGGAGGTGGATAGTATTTTTTTTATTATGAGCCCTTTGAAATTGTCTTGGATTGTTTGTATTAATCAGAGTAGCCAAGTCTTTCATGGTTGATCATCATTACAGTATTACAATGATCTCCTAGTTCTGCTCACTTCACTCTGCGTTGATTCATAAGGTCTTCCTAGATTTTACCAAAACCATCCCTTTTCTCATTTCTTACAGCACAGTGGTATTCCATGTGATGTTTTTTTTCCTACTGAATTATCTGGATGATCTCACATCTGTGTTTTGTTTTGGGGCCTGGGCACTCTGTATTGTGAAACAACGTAGTTCCTCTTAATGGATTCTGCTTTTCCTCTTTGGTTGTAATTTCTTATAAAACTTATGAAATTTTAGTGCAAATAAACTCCCTGTCCTACCTATAAAGTGATTGCTGTATCTAGTTAGGGTTAGTATATTGTTTTGAAGCCAGTTTGATTTCTTGATTTCTTGGCTAGAGCTTTTCACAAAATCTCCCCACGAAAAAGCCCATTATATTCTGCAGAGGGAGAGGAAACTTTTCATCTGTCAGGACCAACCTCTGGCTTAATTTTAAAATAGTTTTTATTCTGTTCTCAGCAGCTGGAAAGTGTGTTAAAATTCATTTTGTAGCATTTTCCCTACAATTAATTTTGTATGGGGCTTCCTTTCATGCTTACCCTAGCTCTAAAATTCTGTGAAAGTAAATCCATGGTATACGAAGATACTGAGTTACCCTGTATTTAATAAATACCTATCCAGTGACACTGAGGCCTTGTGGATTAAGCATATTATTTCAGACAACAGGTTATTAGCAAGTGGAGAGGTTCCCTGATGGTGAAATGTCTGTTAGCATAGCGCATGTTAAGAAATGCCACCCCATGAAACTGCTGCCTTCGCGTCATTAATGTGCCTTGTTTTGTCATGCTAATCTACCAGGTATGCTTGTTTTTTATGCTGATGAACTCTGGTGGTTAATACCATTCCTTATTTTTAACAGGCTTTAGCAGAATCATTCCAAACAACTTGCTCCTCAGACTTAAAAAGTTAGGTTATATAAAGTATGATTAAAGCGAAAGTTGATTTTCTTTGTGTTAATTTTTTTGGATGCCTTTTGTTTTTCCATCATGTTTTCTGAAAACTCTACCCATTCTCTCAGCCCAGTCTTAATAAATATGGGGAGGAAGGGAATAGTTTGATAAAACCAATTCAAACTGCAATCTCACCTGGCAATTATATGGCATGTGGTGCCCATCCCATGGCTTCCTGCTTCCAAAGAAAGCAGAGAGGTGTATTTTCTCAACTCTTCTTGGGGCCGTGTAGTCATTCTAAGCTTCACACTGGTAAATATGTGAGTGAGGGGTGGGTTCCTGCTTCCACTTACTTCCCTCAAACAAGTTAACCCTTTTTCGTAGAATCATTCGGTCATCTTGATCTATCAGGATATTTTATCTATGGGATATTTTAGAAGCCTGGCTTCTTTAATAGTCTTGCAGTATTTCTCAAATGGCTGTTGGCTATATTATTCCATAACAATTATTTTTTTTCAAATGATCCGCAACTCATTCCATTCTTGTGCTGTATGTTGTGCTGCTGGGGTTTTTTCAGTGATGCACTGTGACAGCTAGCCAGATCATAGACAGCGTGCTTCACCAGATCCTGAATACACACAAGAAAAAAAATCTGTTGAGTAGTTTAATTTCAGTTAAAAATAGCTGCTTCCTAAACTCAACACTGGAAGTACTTAAGGCAGTGATATCCCTTTCTCTTGTCATGGCCAGTGTAGCCAGGCCCTCTCTCCTCCCTGCCCCCCCCCCCCATTCTGGGCTCCAGGACTCCTTCCTTCTCTGTTTCCCAGAGCTTTCTAGCATGTCTAAAAAAAGGTTATTTGCATCATCTTGAGATAAAAAATTGTTGGTCTAAGTCTTAACATTAAAATCAGAAGCATTGCAGTTCTGAATCTTGGGAGCATACAGTGATACTGTTTTTCCTGTTTTTGCAGAAATGGAATCTATTTGGAATTTGCAGAAGCAAGGTAAGTCCTGAGGATTATGTTGAATGGAAATGACCAATACCAACGGTGTTGGGGGAGAGGGAAGTGCCCATGACTGTCATGAGACCTTTAGGGGCTTCCAGCTCTTGGTGCTGGGTGACTGACACTCTCTAGGGAGGGCAGTGTTGGGAGGATCCAACAAAACTGAACCCTTGACCCTTGTAGTTCATAGTTCTAGAAAAGATTAGCATAACCTTATGGGATCTCTTAACTTAGGACCAGTGAAAGAATCAAGAGGCACAATCAAATAGTGCTTTTTCCAGTATTTCCTTTCTGTTAAAGTTTAATTTCTTCATCATATTTACTCTGAAAATAATGTGTTGTTTTTTTTTTTAAACAATCTAGTTTTTCTTCTTGGGCCCTGAAACTTAGTGTACATTGAGGTTTTTTAGAAAGTTAAATTCAATATAATGTAAATTGAACATTTTACTTTTGTGTGCCTCCTTCCCAACTATTAGTAAACTGTGTTTGCTGTCTTGAAAGTAAAGTTTAATTTATGAGAATCCATTTCACATACAAACACATTGATAAAAACGTTGAATTTTGAGTTTTCATGTACCTTTTTTGGCTATTATTGACTATATCCCAGGCTAAAATAATATTGGAAACATCCTAAGAACAGTTTTTAAAATACTTAAAATTAGACATACTGGAAAAGACTTTCTGGCCTCCTCATGTACAGGTGAGGCAGCCAAGCTCCATCGATGTTAAATGATTTGTTCAAGGGCACCTATCTCAGGGGTGACAGAATGAGGGTAGAAATCCAAGAATGAGGACAGTCCAGTGGTCTCCCTAGAACACCAGGGCTTAGCATTGGGGGAGTTCATTAAAGGTTTAGGCGAAAGCTCTTTGAGCTAAAAATAAATTAATGTTTGTAGAAGCAAAACTTTGGGGTGAAAGCTATCAATATCCTTGCTGTCACTACCCAAAGTCCCCACAGGCTCCTAATACTGTAAAGTCTTCCCAAATCCTTTCCCTGGGTTTACTCTTTTCTTATTTCCCTTCTTCCTACTGATTTATCCTCCACATCCCATACTTTATTTCTGGACTAGACTCTACTCTGCCTTCCCAGGTCACAATTAGCACATTTGAAAAGTTCCTTGTATTTAAAGGAAATGCTAATGAGAGGCCAGAAAGGGTCCCCTCCTTGGTGCTCTCTCTAGTTCCTAAGTAGCACAAGTATATTATGAGACACTTCTAGAGACTAATTACTATTTTGGCCTTGTATAAATTAAGTAAAATGCAAACCAGTACAAACCAGACTGATATCAAATCTGTTGTTAGTTCTTCTCAGTACTCCCAAAATAGTTTTTCTACCCCCTTCTCCATTAGATGATTGATACCCAAACCAACTAAGCCAGGAGTTCCTCCTGTGTTCATTTATCCTCATTCCTGCTGTTACTATTGACACAAAAAATTAAGATGTATGTGAAGCTGCCCTCTGGAGATCTTTTTCTTAGAAGCACACAGTTTGTGATATCTTAAGTGGGTGCTAATTTTCCTTGCAGTTCAGCCAAATATTTACCAGGTGGTTAGGGGACAGGGGTTTAATTAGAAAAAGCATATTATAAAGCATATTCACAACTCATACAGACCTAGGAACCTTTGATTTTCTCTTCACCCACCCCTAGGGTAGATCCAAATATTGGGTCTGGAATGAATGTGGATTCTCCTAAGCTCATTTTCATCTTTATTGTCATTAATGTTATCTGTGATAATCCTATGCTTATATTTTAAAACTCAAATATTTCTAAATTGATATTTCTAAGATATCAATTTGTAAAAAATAGGAAAATTGGAACTTGCATGATTCCTTAAAAAGTTAAGGCTCTCCAAAGATGAGAGCAGGAGCTTTTAAATCTAATGTAAAAGATTAGATCCTTTATCTTGAACAAGGGGTTGCCTGAGGGTTGGACAAGGATACACACACACACACACACACACCATAGATATTTTTTATTATTGCGTGTTTCCAACCCAAGAGACAACATACTCTTAGGATTGTTTTTGTGCGTTGCCATGAGTTAAGAGGAAATGGAGACGATATATGATTTAAAAGAACTAAAAGTTCTGCCAAGCTTATCTTTAAATACATATGTATATGTATCTATATATTTTGGTATAGGATTCACTTGTAAGTGTACCCAAAGTGATCAAATCAAACTTGATTTGCACTGATCTATTTGGATTCTTGAATATACTGTTGGGAGTTATATTGGAATGCAGAGGAAATCAGTGACACGTCATAGCCAGGAGACAAGTACATGGATTGTGATGGTTACATATGAGAGAATTTTTAGCAACATTTAAGGTGGTGGATGTTTCTTCTCCATCAGGAAGTCGTGTTTGAAGTGGCATTTCACCTTTTTTTCCCTCCCACAGATCCCCAAAGGATAATCACTTATGATGAAGCCATGGATAGTCCAGATCAATGAAGGCAAGCAGGACAGACAGACAGACAGGCTGCCTGTTTGTCACCTTTCTGCAGCATTAGAGCCGCTCATGGGGGACACAAGGCTTTGATGCTCCTTCTAGATCTTCAGTGCAGCAGAGGAACCATAAGTAGAATCACAGGATAATATATACAAATATATATATAGTTATTTAAAAAAAAAAGAGGCAACTGAAAGTAATTAGACTTCTTAAGGAATCAGAAAATTTATTTCAAGAGACTACACGTGGTTATTTAATCTCCGGTACTGAGTAGATTTCTTTTTTCCTTTTTTGTTAGTTTTTGTTTTGTTTTAAAGAGTGAATGCAAGTGATTAATGAATACAGACTCAATACACAAGCGTGGTTCCAAAGTTCCTGCTGTCATCAACTTGGGCAACAAATGACCCACTGGAGAGGCAATTCGGCTTTTAAAGGTCTCGTTTCTTGTTCTGTGACTAGTGATATGCTAATCACAGGGAACCCAGAATGATTCAACACTTTTCCCCACTCCTTCAGTCTTTTTGTTTTACTTTGAACCCTACGAGAATGCTGGATAGAAACAAACGCCTTGAAGTTTGCAGGGTTACCTTTTCCAGAAAATGGTTTGCATGTCTTGCCCGGAGTAAAACAGCCTGTGGGGTGCTGGGAAAATTGTCATCTTTGGGGGGTGGGAGGGGGTGGAAACCCTACGATTCTGGAACGATAGCTGGTGCACAGTTGACTTGGCTTCAGTGACACATTGGACTTACACAGCTGAAGAATTCATAGGAGTGTCATTTTAAGACAAGTTGCAGTCACTTAACATACAAAAAGACTGTTCCCACATTTTTGTCCAACTGTAAGTGGGAACAGAGATGTACCCTGCTTTTCAGCTGTAGGTGCTCCAGACTTGCTCTGTCTAACACTAAATGTGCTGGGGGTTTTCCTTGTTTTTCATCGAAAATCTAAAAAAAAAAAAGTGTTATGTTCCTTTTCTGCAAACTCCTTACCCCTTAATTTTTTTTCTTAAGTCATTTTAAAAAAGAAAAGAAAAAGGGAAAAAAAGCCTATAAGAACTAAAATGTTTCCATATTTGTTTCTAGCCAGTGGGGAAGAAATAAACCCTGCCCCTGGAAGGTGCCCTTTTCTTATTTTCTTGCAATCTGTACTTCTGAGCTATTTGCTTCTAATTATCTCTATTACGTATATTTTATTACTAGAGCAAACTTTTTTAAAGGAATGGAATGTGAAAATCTGGGAAGACCTTTATGGCAGAGAGCATAATAAGCCTGGCTCCCCATCACAGCCCTCCTGCGCACTGCAGCTTGTGTGTAGCACGCAAAAACGGTTTTTGCTTTTTTTGTTTTTGTTTTTTGCCTGGGTTGGGGGGTGGGGGGGGTCACAATCAAGGGTCCAATATAAGATCAACCAGATGTTAGTGGCAAAATAAATTCTTTGACCTGTTGAACCATCACAGGCACTGGAATTAAAAAAAAAAAAGCACCCACACTTAAAAATACAGGTTAAATAGCTGGGCATTTAGATGGAAAGGTATTTTCTAACAAGATTAGATTGGATCCTATGGGGCATTAGGGGATGAAATAACTTGTCTTGCCGACCCCTTTTGTTTAGATGTGTCCAATGTTTTGAGATTCTAGCATTGATGGGTTGTCTGGTTTTGTTAATTATTTAAGGCTTTTATTAAGGTAGTTCCTGAAAGAAGCTGTTGGATTCAGCATAGGATAGAGAAACTAAATATCTTTAAAAGTCTGCTGGTTTCTGCCCTGCTTAGATTTTAAAAGTATAAGCATGGATTGCCAACTCCATTTTATGTAAACGAGCTTTTTATACATAATATATATATTAAAAAAATAACTTATTGTATCAGTCCAGGTTCAGAAACTTGTGGTTGGCCAGTTCCAGAATAGTTTCATTTCACCTGTAAACTGTATCACCTTTACAAATGTTGTAATTTTCAAATGTATAATATGTTTACAGATGTGCCCTGCATCTAGTCTGCCTGTGTTCCTATTTTAATTCTGTTGAGTCTCCTGCCTGCTTGCCAAAAGCTAGGATGCCTCAGGCTCTCCTACAATTCCGAGCAAAGGCATCCTTGAGCTTTAAAGCATTGAACAAACTGGAAAATGCAGCATAATACTGAGGTGGAAGAAGTCTGTGTTTGTGTTTTTTTTTTTTTTAATAAAAATTTTTGAAAGTTAAAAAAAAGTCAAAACATTATAAGGTTGCTTTAGAAAAAGGCTCCAGTTTGTTTTACTAGTTTTAAAGTTCTGCTGTGTGTTCAGTTGCCTTGTGTAACCACTTGCCGCCTTAGGGCCAGATTCCATTTTTTTTTCTTCTCCCAAATCTATTTTGCTCACCTTCAATTTTCAGGTCTTCTGGCCCATGACACCCCATCCCATCCCCCAGCAGCTTTTCTGGGGTTAGTGAGGTTCAGAAGTTGAATGAATATTTTCTCAATACATATTTTTGTTAAAGAAACAAAATTACCCAACTGAACTTAAATCTGACCTTCCATATGTAGAAGCAAAACTTAATGAGTATTGAGGAAACATTACTTAGCCTAAGGACTTTCAAATAAATGGTCAAAAGATAATAAGTAAACTATGTTGGCCCCTGACTTTCTTGCTTCCTCTCTGGGCCCTTTCATCTTAGGGAAGGAGCAGGGAGCTGCCTGCCTTCCCTTTTCCTCTACCCAGCTGATGGAGAGTTGTACTCATAGGCCAAACATTTCACTTTTGTTTTCCTTCATTGAAGTTTAGCTGGATTGGAAGGTTAGATTTCTATAGTTAGAAACTTTTGTCTTTCTGGGAACCCTAATGTCCCTACCACATTAAGTCAGTATTTCTGGGCATTGGGTTAATGGACATTTTTGCTGAGGGGCAAGCAGGACATTGGGATAAAACCTACTTTGTGCCAGTTTGGTAACACTGAATTCTCTACTTGTCTGAAAAATTTCTCCTTAGGTCCTCACACAATTCCTTCCAGAGCACTTATTAAAAAAAATCTTAAGAGTTAATCTGTTTTCTGATTATTTTGTATAAACTTTAAAAACTCAGCTGTGATTAATTTAGCACATTTAAATAATGATAATGTGTTACTGTTGGATATAATGAATTTTCCTTCTACTCAGAGTATTAGTACTGTAGCATAAAACCAAATACAGTCTGAGGGATTACAATATCCCTAAATTCTAAAGACTGAAAATAGTGTGTTTGTGTGTGTGTGTGTCCCGCTTGTGAGGAGGAGGGAAATGACAGCGAAGATTTGGAAGTAAAAGAATGTGTGTAAAGCATTAGTATTCAGAGAACAAACTTGTATTTATTTTGTGCCATTTGTTTTCATTATATAGAGTAAAGTCAGGTGGTTTTAATCTTTAAAAAAAAATAAGGTAGTGTTTGAAATATGGCACTAAGAATGAGCTCACGACCTATTTTTTTAATAGCTATGAAGATACTAATTAAGGGTGAAGAATTCTTTTAAAATCTGTCTTGATCTTAAGCTCCTATGTCACATACCACTTTCCTGTAAGTGTCTTGAGTAAATTGCTTCCCCCTCATCCCCCTTAAAGACAGGGTGTGTTTTATCTTTGCTTCCTCTCCCACCTAGCCCTGCTGAAGTTAATCACATAGATAAAGCCTCACTTTCTGCCTTTCCTAGTAACAGGTTTCATAGAAGGGATATTGGTGTGTTTGGTAATATCAGCTTGCCAGACAAGGAAACCGACTTGTGGACCTTTCTTTTGTGTAAAATAGATGGTCTGAAGGCTAGTCTCTTTTCTGTTTTAGAGCTTTGGGGGCTTAGCTAGTCACTACTCACTGAGAATCTGCAAAAACTTAATCTTTTTGTAAGAGTTGCCATTTAAAAAATTTTTTTGCATGGAGTGACAGATACAACTAACCTCAATGGAGTTCCAGGGGGAAGCATTCACACAAAACAGCCAAGAACCAGGCTCGTGGTTCAGCTATAGTAACTGCTGCTATCCCACATGAAATTATCCAGTAGCTTCTCTCATTTTAATTGCTGTGAACTTAAAAAAAAAATTTTTCAAAAAAGGCATTTGGTGTGAAATTAAAATTTGACACACTGACTGGCCTCTGAAGGGAGATCTTGGAGAGAAGACTCTGGACTGATGAACCACAGCTAAACATGGGGTGGGAGGTGTGTGTCCAAAATTTTCTTTAGCCCCTCCTCCAACCCCATGTTCTTCAGAGAGAGCTGGCTGGCTTCTGCAGAGAATATCGCTTGACCACTTGTCCATTTCCTCAGATGACACACGTACCTTCACTGTAAACAGCTGCTGAAGAGCCTTCATCCCCATACATATGGCAGAGCCATTACCCCAGTGCTGTTGCAGGACAGTGTAATTGGCCAATAGTGAGGCTTTTTGGAGGAGAGGCCAGGGTGTCTTACCAGGTCAGGCTAAGAATGCCACTCAAGTAGGGACAAAGGTCTTTACTCTTGTCCTTGGTGTGTGGTTTTTCCACTTAATTTGGGGAAGGATATTTTACATCTTGGCACTCTAGGAGCTCTTTAAAAAAGAAGTAGGAAGCAAGGCTAGAAGCATAAATAGCTTCTGTTGGAGTTTGCACGGGCAAATCATACTAGTGCCCTAATCCTCAATGCCAAGATGGTTAAACACTGAGGACAGCCATCGGTGTGCATTATCCACAATTAGGGGAGTCTGTGCCGATTGTGAGAACCGTGAACCTGCACTGAAGATCCACTGGGCAGAGCGAGGGACGCCGCTTGTTCCCTGTGTGAGCTTTGTACAACAATGTCACCATGGTACAGGTTTGCGGTCTGAATGTCTGGGCCTGGCATAGCAGCTGAATTCCAGAGGCAGTATAGATAGTGTTTTGTGGGGCGTATTCACTTGCAAACCACTGGCCAGTCTGGTAGTGAAGCAATTCCTTGTGTGTTCCTAGGAGCACGTGGCTAATAGGGGCTGGAAATCCTTGAGGAAAATCAGTCCCCAAGTGTTCTGGAACTGGTGGATCTATATTTTTCTCTTTTACACTTCATCCTCAAGCTTTGTTTATGTTCAGAGTTCTAAAGCCATTTTTAACATCATAGTATGTATCCCTTTTCTACAGCCTTATTAACAATAGAAACTTAAAAATAAGTCCCATTTGCATCTCTTTGGTATGAAAATTGTACGGGACAAACATACCAACCTTATGCTGATGTAAAATTTGCAGTTTGCCGCTGAAACTGTTGGCTTTCCATTACAGTCTTTCCTCAGGTGCTAAATAAGGGTTCCAAAAGTGGATACTGCTTTTAGGAATTTCCGCTTAAGTCTTTTATTTTAAGGAAAAGTTTTTTTTTTGCTAGGTGTTGTAAAGAATAAGTATTTTAACAAATGGTTTGTTTTAATATGTAAATAAGAATTATGCCTCTTTAATTTGACCCTCTGTTAAAAGTCTAAGTTTGTTTATTCTTTATTGAGGAACCTCTCTTGACCTTGAAGACATTTCATTGTGTTGCTGCATTTAAGAATGGACTTACAACTGTGTTCATGTTGTCTTGGGTTAAAGCTCCTGCTGCTGCTATGAGTGACTGAAAATCAAGAATGTGATGCACTTTTTTCCATGAACAATACGCCATGATTCTTCCTGGGTTGCTTAGGTCTCTTTATCTGCAGCACAGCCACTAACTCTAAGAGTGACTAGGAGACTGGGAGAAGAGAGAAGAGAAGGGGGAGCGCATCAGTGGAGGTGGCTTACCATGATGCCCATGAAAGACAATAACTGGGCAACAAAAGCAGTATGAGCCGGTTACTATAAAGCTTTTTGGCCTTAAAAAAAAGTTCCCCTTCCACTATCAAAAAGTAATCCCTTATAGTTATCCCTATTGCTTTGCCCTAGCTCCTCCTGTGTCAGGAGACAGAAGAGGGGAAAATGATTTCTTAAAGTCAAAAAGGATATGTGACTTCCTGGAAAAGAACCTTGAACTCTGTTGCCCTTGGTGATGACTTTCCTTAATGTGATGAATATATAGGATGGGAAATTGTCATTTAAGTGCCGCTGTTAGCCAATTAGACTTAATATCCTAGTCTGTATTTAAGAGAAATTGTCCCGAGCGGGGGGGGGGGGGGTGGGGGGGGGGGGGGGTGGAGGCAGGGGGTGTTCAGATTACCAGGTGAGCCTATAATTGTGATAGTCTTGGGAGGGGGGTAGTACAGGTGTTCTGCAAAGACAGTTCCCCCAATACTGCATTATTCTATAATGAGTTTGCAAAAGAGGTAGTGAGTGAGCATATATAAATTCTTGAAAAGTAAATGGAGACTGCAGGGAGATTCATTCCTGTACCAGAAAATGCTGGCCTATGAAGGGGTACTGGCAATGCTTGCTTTTGTTTGTTTAGTCTAGATTGACTACCACTGTATCTGTTGACTTGGACCAAAGGTAGACCCAGGTATAATCAGATTAAGTGGGACTTGGCAAGAGGGAAGGGAAAATTTTTAAGCGAATAAGGGATCTTAAAGGAGATTGTTAAAGAATACAGGGAAGAAAACACCAAATAAGGTAAGAAGTCACTTCCTTTATCCCTTAAGTAGAGATAAGAGGACTGTGTAGCCTAGCCTTACCTAGTCAGATTTGAGAACAAATTTAAATTTCGCCCATGGTATGTAAATACTACAGAGACAAAAATCTGCCTGCTTATTCAGTACGTTTTCTTTAGCCAGAGTTTTATATTTTTATATCAATGTGCCTTGCATGTGTATTTTTTTAAGAAAAAAGTTAGATCTTTTAGTAGTTTCTGAGGTCCACGTTCTTGCCATTTCATGCTGAATGATGAGCTCACCCTTCGATCTCTGTGGTTATTGGTCCTGTCACCACCTGGAGCTGCTTTAGCACTGGGGCAGTTTCTATTTTACTCTTAATGTGTTAGTGGCTGTTCTGTAGGTTGTGAGGAGAGTCACAAGAGTCCTCTCTTCTGGTCCTTCTCTTCCTGCTACCTGCTGGCTTTTAGCACCTTCCTTGAGTCATGTGACGGCATTTCTTGTGTTCCTTTTGGATGTTCTCCCTGCCCCTTTAACCAAAGGGGTTCTAAAATGCTTTGTTTGCAAAACCCTGGGAGGGATGGAGCCAACTTTGCTCTGGAATTCTGTGGGAGCTGTTAGAGCACTATCAGCTCTCTCCAATTTAAAAAGTTTTTGTTAAAATACAGCACCTTGCTTATTATTAAATAAAAACAAAAATAAAGAAAAATGCTTGTCTGCAACCATTGTCTGGAAATGATGAACTGTGCAATTCTCGTTTGTTCTTTTTCCCATCACATCTCCAGACTCGCTTTCCCTAGTGTGACTTGTACTTGTGCCAGTGTGAATGTGAACCGCTTTGCTCGCATTACTTCTTAGAAACCCATTTTGCACACTCGGGTTTTGCTGAAGCTCCGTGGAAAGGTTAGTTCTAAGCAGATGAATAAAGCTATGCACACGTTTTGAAAGTTTTGTGTCTCCTTACCAGATGTGTGACATCATCTGTCGCTCTTAGCGTTGCCATCTTGGAGGGAGGCTGTAGCTTAAGACTCTAGAAACAGGAAGAAAGAACACTCCCAGCAGTAGACCCGGTTTGGAAAGGGGAGCTTGGCTTAAATTAAAAGTGTCATTTTGGTGGGGAGATGGCAATAACTTCTCCCACCTCTGCCCCCATGCTGTTGCTTCCTTTAGTAAGAATCACACCACTATTTCTTGGATCAAAAGAAGGGACGTGGACTAAATTGGAATAAAAGGACCGTTCCACAGAGGCCTTGGCCTCTTTAATGTCTTAAGTAAAGGGGCTTAGAGGTAGGATTGAGTTATTTTCACACTTTTAACATAGTTTTGGTCAAAATAGAGGAAGTGGACTTTGAGATTAGTTTAGCTGCTATACTCACCCCAAATGTTCTTTGGGTGTTTGCAGAAGAAGCACAAAACTGGGGAAGTTTGTCCCAGGACAATTACCCTTGTTACTTAGTGTAGGAATATGGGGCCAGTTAAGTTGCTGCAATTTGCATGCACTAAATAGCTTTACTTTTTGTGTGTTTACTTTAAAAAAAAAAAACAAAACTGTATGAATGTCCTAATCTGGTTTAGTTAAACCATTCTTTTAAAATTTCTCTGGGGGGGAGGGGAGGGTAGAGGGCGGATAATGTAGCTTAGGGCCTTTGTTTAGGAAAGGCTAACTATTATGGTAAAGAGATCACTTAACAGTTTTTCCTCCTATGCTCTTAGATCCAACAGAAATCCTTAGCTAATGTTACAGCTTTCCCAGTGTGCAGAGGAGGGCTATTTTTCAGTCATCACATGTGTGCTTATGTACCTTCAGTGGTTTTAGAGCCTACCTGGAGGTCCTTAATGTGTGCTGACTTTAAAAACACTTGGCAGAGACACCCTTTTCATGTCTCTTTTTCTGTATTGTCAGTATTCATGGCAGTTAAACTATGCCACTGTCTACAGACACTCATTTGCATGGCCTGAAAGGCAGAAGTGCCCAGGCTCTGTCCTAGGTGGACGAGCCTATTGTAAAGCATCTGTCAGTCCTCGTTTGTGTCCGGTTACCCTAGGACGTGGTGGGGAGGGGGTTGTCATGGCAACTTGTCTGTTTAGGAGCTGTTACCTCTTAGTTTGAGGGAAGGGTGGGATGCCCCAGCATAAGTAGTAAGGTTTTCCTTTCTCCCTTCTCTCTCCGGCCTCAAAAGTAATTTCATAAAGGGTTCAAAAGTGTCACCCTGTCAAAAAGCCAGGCGTTCTCCAAATCCGAGAGCAATGACCAGAGATGAACCTTTTAGCTAATTGCTTAGGTATTTGCTGTAGCTGTATCTGACATTATAGAACCCAAGGAGGGTCCATGTCAGCTACATGACGTAATCTTTCTTTGTTGATGTCTTCACATCCAGTGTTTTAAGAGACAAAAAAGCTGCGTGAATTTCATTTACTCTGCTGACCCAACAACAGCTCTGCAAACCGTACCTAGATTTACTTATTTTATCGAAAAAAAAAAAAAAGAATTTGTAGATCAAAGTAATGTAAATTGTTGAATAAAAGTTTTGAAGTTTATGAGGTGTTTGCGTATTCCATTTGACCCTTTTCTATTTGCTGGCTTGTAGAAGCCCTTTCTGAGAGCGGTATGAGTAATCATTGTGTTGACTTAACTGTTGGGCATTTTTCAAGGTGACAGGATAAAGTATTTGAGCAAGCTCAGATAGGCTGGCTCCATCTTCTCCCTTCCATGCTATAGTCCTATGTAGTTAGTCCAGGTGAAAGAATAACTACTGAACTTTAGACCGTTCACTGGGACGTTGAGTAGTGAGGAAGATAAACTTCTGATACTTGGGTGATCATTTGATCTTGTCTTATCCACCCACTACTCCCCTCTGCAGAGAAAGTATGGAATTCCTCCTAGGATGGGAAAAGGGTGCTGGATGAGGATCAATATGGCACCAGTGAAGCCAAAGGTGGGTTTGTAGGAGGCATTCCACTTTCCCAAGCAGCCTGCAGCTGAGAAGCATTCCGGTTTTAATTCATGACTCTGGTCACAGGAGGGAACTAGGTACACAGGTTGAATCTGTTACAGAATACAGGGAAGAAATCACTTCCTTTATCCCTCAAATGGAGCTAAGAGGAATGTATAGCTGAGCCGTACCTAGTCAGATTTTCATGTAAATCCTGCAAAGACAAAATCTGCCTGCTTCTTGAGTGCATTTTCTTTAGCCAGAGTTTTCTATTTTTATATCAATATTCCTTGCACATGTATCTCCTTAAACATGTTGCTGCTAAACCTAAATGTAGTCCCTTTGGTGGGTTTGAATCTTGGTTTTACAAAGGCTCTCCAGAGTAGAGAGTAGCCAATACTATTTGTGCATTATCAAGATGAAGCCCAATCACTTGGAAGTCAGGGCAAAGGCGTCACTGACCAAAACTTTGCCCTGTGTCACAACGGACATAAAGGAAATATTAGATTTCCTTTAAAGTCACAGAATCCTTTTCCATGAATACTTTTGCCTAGAGGCAACAAAGCGCACTTAAGTGGCTTGAGCTCAGCACTTTTAATGACTTCATAGAAACAGACCCTTGACGGTTATTTACACTTCTGGAGCCCTGAAACTTTGGTCTTTGTTTTTTCTTTTAATGACATTTATTGAGAATTTTTAGCATTTTTGTTCACAAATCAGAAGTGATGGCTTGTGAGCAGTACAGTGAAACCCATTATTCTTTTCAAAGCAAGTCAGAATGGTTTTAGGTTGCTGGTGGCTTCCCTCAATCTCAGGAAACCTACTGCTGAATGCGGCGGATTGACTGAATCTGGAAAGTCTGGGCGTGAGAGCCCCATTCTCTCCAGTGCTTATAGTCTCCTCCATGGTGGTCACACTCCAAGATGTACTGGTACCCACGGTATCCAGGATATTGGTAGCAGACCCATCTAGAAAAGCCCAAATAAGCACCTTGTGAGTGAAATGGAATGAAAGCCGGATCTAACACTTAAGAGACCGCGCTAGAAATCCTACTAGAATCCAATTTGTGACATGTTGATTATGGGAAACAATTCATGAATGTGGTAAAGCCCATTCTCACCCCAGAATGCTTCGGTATCCACTCCTGTGGTTGCCAGAAAAGTACTTTTTGTACATTTTTGTACTTGGGCTGGAACATAGATTAGGAGCTACGTGAATACGTATGGGGAAGGGAACTCAGTGACAACCCAAAAAGCCCCATTAATAAGTTAAAAATTGATCAATGAGGGAGGAGGTCTGGGTACTGTTATGAACAGGGTTCCTTTGCTCAGGCGGAGATTTTTTTAAAAGGCATTTTTAGGCATCTTTAGCGTTAAAATGGTGAATATAAGTGTAATGTAGCCCCATGAAGGCTTTTTTGTGATCGATGCTCAGAGGATGTGGGTTGCAAAAAGGCCCCAGAGATCATCTCATTTAACCACATTTTGCCAATTTAGGAAACAGACCCAGGGAGCTCAAGTGACCTGTCCAAGGGTCACACAGGTTCTAAGCACAAGGCCTGGAATTTTAACCTAGTCCAGCACTCTTTCCAAATACAGGTAAGATTCTCTAACATGAATTCATAAAAACTCAAAAAAAAAAAAAAGAAATGAAGTCATGGGCATGTGTCTACTGATGCCTGAACCCCGTTTCTCACTTACGCGCCACACTGAATCTTCATGGAACCAACTTCATTGTTGCACCAGCCCATGGCCTGCAAGGAGGGGTAGTCGTCACAGATCTCCCACTGGCGGCCAATGAAGTTTTCTTTCTCAAAGATCATGATCTTGGATTCCTTATGGTTCTGTAACCCGAGAACAAGAGAACCTGAGAGTTGCTCCAAAACCAGTCTTGTTTTCCTCAATTTTTTGTAAAAAAAAAATTATGTATATATCTTTTAAGCTAGTCAAAATAAATATAAGCCTAGAATAGACTTTACTTGATTAAAATGATTTGGGGCTGGAGAGGACTTCAGGGATCCTTAAATGAACCTTTTTTTTTTTTATGGTCTAGACTCCTGGTTCCATCAGTGTAAGGAACTCCTGTTGTAGAAAAAACCATCCTCTACTGATTCAGGTAGGCAGAGTGGCATGAGGTACTGAGAAATTGTCAGTCACAGCTAGTGCTATCGGAAGCAGGACTTGAATTCGAGTTTTTCTGATGCCGAGGCTGGTCCTCTATTCGTGATGCTGCGCTGCTTCTCAAATGAATCAGAGTATATTCAAAATGAGCATCCTTTCAAAGAGAAAGCCTTTCTGCAATTTCCAGTGGTCACCCAGCCTTCCGTGTACGTTCAGAGTCCACACCTTTGGAAAACAGCCTGTTCTGTTGTGGGTCAATTTTCATTCTCAGAAAGTTAGGTGGAGAAGTTAGGGGTCAAAACAGCCTCGGGCAGACAGATGAGGTACATCCTGACTTACTCCAATCACTTGTCCTGTTTTTGCAACAAATAAAGTGCCACCCTAATATAGCAAAGGGGAATAATTTGTCTAAGGAAAATTCTCTTTCCCTTACCACATGGTAGACTCAGCTGCCAGCCATCTGTTCTTAAATATTTAAGGTAAAAGTAATCTGGTTGGGTGTCATTTACACTTTGATTACCCCCACTTTGAGACTTTTGGCTTACCTGGCCAGTAAAGCAAGGACAAACGGTAGCACTAGGTTGTCCTAAAGGAGAAGGAGCCTCTCCCATACCATTCCTTTGGATTGTCTCTGTGTGAAAAATCTAAGGGAAACGATGGCACCACCATCCCTCATTCACCCTTGGACCACAAGCTTCAGGCTACTCACGGCGGAGCAGATTGGGCGAAAGGACATGAGACGCTCCACATGGTAGGCATTGCTTCCACTCCAGGCTTCCCAACGTGGGTACTCTCCTCTCTCCAGGACAAACTGCTGCCCACAGAAGCTTGTGTGTTCATAACCAATCCATCTGTGGAGACACAGGTCAAATCAGAGCCCACAGAGACTACAGCAACAGATATCATTCAGTGAAATACATCGACTGTCCCAGGGGGATCATCCAGGATGCAGCACCCATGGGACCTAGCCTCATGGCATAATAATGACAAATCACATACATATAACCATTTACAGTTTACATTATTTCATCTAAATAGCAACTTCACCCTGATGGCACCAGGGACCCAAATGGGGAAGGTGATGAATGGAATTTGGGGGTTTATTTGTTGTTTGGGGTGACTTACAGCACTCCAGTCAAGAGATTGAGACTTTATTGGAAAACTGTTCCTCACCAGATCAGAACTTAATGTTACAGATTTAGATCTGGAAAAGATCTTAGAGATCCAGTCTCATTTTTCTTGGAGATGAAGAAACTCAGGCCTTGAAAGCTCACTAGACTTACCCAAAGTCACATAGCTAGGTTTGTTGTTGTTTTCAGTTGTTTCAGGCATGTCTGACTCTGTGAACCCGATTTTGGGGAGATTTTCTTGGCAAAGATTCTGGAGTCGTTTGTCATTTCCTTCTCCAGCTCATTTGACAGATGAGGAGACGGAGACAAACAGGGTGAAGCGACTTACTCAGGGTCACACAGCTAGTAAGTGTCTGAGGCTGGATTTGAACCCAGAAAGATGCACCTCCCTGATTCCAGGCCCAGCATTCTATGTGCTGTGGTGCCACTTGGCTGCCCAGAGTGGTAGGTTATAGAGCCAGAATTCAAATTCATCTCCTCTGACACCAAACTGAGTGTTCTTTCTGCTCTTTCAGTCACCTAATAGCCCATGCAGTATCCTAAGAATGCTCTAACTTGAGAACCTACCTTAATTTTTCCCCCTCACCCGAATTCTATATTTAGAGCTCCAGTTCCACAATCTGGTGGCTTTGTCTTTGACGGGGCTCCATCGCTCTCCCGACCAGGCTCCATCGCCCTGCCCACCCTTTCTCTAGCTTCCTTTTCCTTTAAGATATAAAACAGGGATTGTGGAAGCTGTCTGCTGACTTAAGTGATGTTCTAGGTGTTATCAGGCTCCTGTGTCCTTGGATCACCCAAATCTAGAGCCCCAGAGTAAAAGACTAAGACCCCTGCCTCCCGGGTTCTGTGACCAGTTAGGTGAGACACAGGGGAGGGAGCGTGGGGCCTAGAGTGAGGAAGAGTTGAGTTCAAATTTGACCTTACTAACTTGGGTAAGTCACAATTGCTGTCTGCCTCAGTTTTCCCGTCTCTGAAATGGGGGTAACAGTAGCCTCCACCTTTCAGGGTTGTTGTGGGGATCAAATGAATATTTGTAAGACACCTAGCCTGGCACTGTGCCTGGCACATAGTAAATGTTATATGCGTTTTAATGATTGTTATTGTCATTAATTAACCTCACACTCTGTTGTTTCCCTTCCCTCTCCGCCTCATCCTGCTTTCCTTTTTCTGGCATCAATCAGTAAGCCAGTCAATGACAAAGTGACTGAGGTTTTTATCCACCTGTGAGAAGACAGGATAGGAGAGAAGGGTGAGCTTTCTGTCAAGACAGAAAGACTGACCATCCACAAGGGGGCCCTGGAAGATCGGGATTTTAATGTGGGTGGCTCCTCTGCCTGCTGAGTCTGGGGAAAGCCGCGGACTTTCTTTGACCTGGGCCACAAGAATGGGGTTCTCCAGACCAGAAGGTCTGAGAGAATGGGGAGGCGTCTGGCTGCAGCAGCAGCAGCAGCAGCAGCCACTGACCCATGCACCTGTGGCAAGCCATGCTCTCTGTCCCACTGGTGTGGGACCCTCCAAGCCAAGGCATCCCCCCCAATAAGGCTGAATTAGCAGAAGAACTTTCAGGGGGGAAAGTTTCAGCCTTTGCGCTTGTGGAATCAAAAATACCTAGATTCAAATCCTATCGCAGACACTTAACATACTGTGGGACCCTGGCCATGTGATTGAAATGTCTGAGACTCAGTTTTCTCTTCTGTAAAACAGGTATAATAATACGACCTGCCTTACAGAGTTACTGGGAAGATCAAATGCGTATGGACACATGCATACATAGCACTTTGCAGCCCTTCAAATGCTATCAGTGTGACGGTCACCCAGTCAGGGAGAGTGGAGGGTCTCTCCAGTACAGAACTAGGCATGATTTGAGACAGACGGCTAGGGGTGCCCATCAGCTCTTAGCAAGAACCAGCTTTACACAAAGCCTGCAGCTGGCATTAGGACCTTAGGAATGGGAGCGTGCCTACCCTGTGGGGTGAGAGGTGGAAGGGCTGGAAAAGGGAGCCCAAGGGAGCAGACTTACTGTAATCAGCCCCTGTGGCGGGGATCCAATCCCTCCGTTCCCACCTGCATGTGCTATGCTTGGTCATTTAATATCCTTGGCATTATCGAGCTGACCCAGTAAGCACTCTCCCGGCTTTCTCTAGCTTAGGGTTCTGGTGCAAAATCTGTAATTTTGTTGGGGGCTCATTTTGGAGAGATGGTCTCTAAGAGTTGATCTGGTCCAAAAAAAAAATCTCCACCCAACAGCCAACCTGGTGGTGAATCTCCAAGCCATCACCACTTATACCTGAAGGTCACGTTGATGCCAAAATTTGTATTCTTGCTGATAAAGCCTTCTAGAACCCAAGATCCCCTTCCAGACCCTGGCCAGGCATCAAAGGAGTATTTTCATTTAAGACTAGTGTTTTAAAATCACTGAATCAGTAGGTACTGTGAGGTCTGACCCCCTGCTCCTCTTCTATAAACACAAAGAAGGTACTGCTAGAACCTGAAGGCTCCCCTTTCTCTTTGAAACTCACACTTCCTTCTCTCTCAGGTGGCTCCTCTCTTAAAGAGCCCCACCCAAAGGTATAACTAGGAAGGGACAAGTATGGCTTTGGCCCAGGGTAGCAACATCCCAGGGGGACAGAGGGTGTGTGCTTCTCCCTGTTGTGGTCACCATAGTTATCTAGGGGCAAAATGTGGAGAGAGCACAATGGACTTGGAGCCAGGAGAGACTTGGGTTCAAATTCTGTCTCAAACATTTAATAGCTGTGGGACACTGGGCAAGCCACCTAACTCTGTCTCAGTTTCCTTACCTATAAAATAGGAATAATTACTGTACCCATAAGATAATACATGTAAAGTACTATAGAAATGCTAGCTACCATTCCCCACACCTCTTCTCCAGTCCTCTAGAAGTATGGATCATAGATTTTGAACCAGAAGTCCAGCCCCTTCATTTTACAGATGAGGAAACTGAGGCTCTGAGACATTATGAGGTTACCTGGCTGCCAAGGTATTTGAACACAGGTCTTCCTGACTTCAAGTTTAAAACATTTTACACTTGGAAGGAAGGAAGGAAGGAAAGAAGGAAGGAAGGAAGGAAGGAAGGAAACAAGCATTAATTTAGCACCTACTATGTGTCAGGCACTTATTTTGTCCTTATAAGAACCCTGGGAGAGAGAGGTTCTCTCATGGGGCAGCAACACTAATTACAGGACTGTCTGAGAGATGGGAAGCCCCTCCCCACAAAGCAATGATACCACTGGCCCTTTGTTGGTCTTTTGGCAGGACTGCTGGGCTGGTGGGTACTCACGCGCCACATTCCACCTTCAGGGATCTGACATTGTCAAAGCTGCACTCGGAGACATTGGGGCAAGGGCCTGTGAACTCCATCCTCTTGCCCTGGAAGTTCTCCTGGTCATAGATGGTTACCTGGGACAGAAGGAATAGCGGATGGGAATGAAGACATTTGCCAGGTGAGAAACAGGGCAGGTGAGGGGCTCTTGGCTTGACCTTATTTTCCCAGTTACCAGAAAGAAAGGTTTTTGTGGTAGGGTTGTTTTTTAAAAAAAAAAAAGTATAGAAATAACCCACAGTAGCTCAGGAAATCTTAGCTTCCCTAATTTTTATCTAGTGGCAATTTCCTGATGAATAAGGAAGGCGTTTGAATAAACTCCAGGCATGTAGGAGGGTCCTGTAACCAGGTTCCCTGATAGACCTTGAGAGAAGGATTTAAGGTGGGGACTCTCATGGACACCCTGATGCACAGTGTCAGTGAGGACAGGGGCCAAGGCCTGGAACAGAGGCGTAGTAGCAGAGACCCATGATTGGAGGGAGAGCCGTCTCTTCCCGTTTCTGTGGCTCCAGATCCTATGATGTCCAAGGTCCAACTTTAATGTTGGATTAATTAAAGGATCACAGTGCTAGTAAGTAGCAGAGGCAGAATTCAAACCCAGGTCTCCTGACTCTAGAGACAAACCCTACTCCACCATATTGCCCCTCAACAAGGAAACTCAGGTTCTGTCTGTGATTCCTTGGGTGAGCTTGAGTTCAAAGCCATTTTTCAGGGTTCTCAGTTTCACCATCTGTAAAATAGGCATGGCATATTATAGTGGATGGGCAGCTATATGGGACAGTGGGTATAGTGGCCAGACTTGGAGTTGGGAAGACCTTAGTTCAAACCTGGATTCAGACATTTACTAGCTGTGTGACCCTGGGCAAGTGACTTAACCCTGTTTGCCTCAGTTTCCTCATCTGTTAAATGAGCTGGAGAAGGAAATGGCAAGCCACTCCAGTATCTTTGCCAAGAAAACCCCAAACAGGGTCACAGAGAGTCAGACACAACTGAAAAACATCTGAACAACAATAAATATAGTGGATAGAACTGTAGACTTGGTATCAGGAAGGCCTGGTTTCAAATCCTGCCACAGACACTTATTAACTGTGGGACCTGTGCAAATCAATCTCCTTAACTGTAAAACAAGGGGGTCAGCCTCTGTGACCTCTAAGGCCCCTTCCAGCTCCAGGTCTCGGATGCTGTGAACACAAATGACATTACAGAACTGAACGTAGTTTGTGTAGATTGGTGGGGAAATGTCCCAGAAGCTTGGCTGGTTTGAATCCAGCTCTCCTGGTTTGTATAAAACCTGAATGTGGGACGTGACTGGTGGTGCCTTGGGTAGATTTTCTTTTCTAAGATTATCACCGCATCCCCCGCTCCAGATTTCCCCCATCCCCACCCCAACCTGTAGAATTCTCTTTCCAAATCAGCAGAAAATCCCTTTCCTTTCTCCTGAGCTCTTGCCTCACATGTGGCCGTGGCCCCACCTTGGGGACAAAGTAAGGAGTCGGCCAGGATGGCCCAAGGAGAGACATTTTTTAACATGACTTTCTAAAATACCTCCTCTTTGACTGCCAGGAAATCCCACTCTCCTTGGTGCAGAGGTATTTATTTTGTTATAAATCAGCTGCTCATTCAAGGTTCAAAGCTTCTGGTGGACGGCACATGCTGGGGGCACAGTCTCAGCATTCGAACCTTGCCCAGGGTAGACAAATGCTTTTCTTGGCTCTCTGGTTGACAGTCAGATTTGACCACCCACAACAGCCCAGTGGAAGGTGCCAGTGAACTCCGGTCCCTCTCACCTTGCCTCTGAGAGCCCGCCTCCCAGCATGCCTTTCCACCAAAGTGGACAGGCATCCAGCCATTCCCTGGTCTTCCGGCCCATGGGCTTACCTTCCATGGCCCTAGAGGCCCAGGCAGAGGGTTTGTCTGAGCCATCCTGGCGGCCGGCACGGTTTCTGCAAGAGAAAGAAAAGGTCCCTTTGGAGGTCCTGACTCAAGACCAATGTGGCTACTGTCTCATAAGCCTAGAGCTCCAGCATCAATTCAAACATGCCTCTACTTCCCCACGTCCCACATGTTCCCCAAAAGGAGCTGATAGACAGATGTCTTACAATCACATTTGTGGCCTCTGTTGGAACAGCAGAAATGTGAGATCGAGGACGTGAGCCAGCCCAGTTAATTTTCCGGATGAAAGGATGGAGGGCTGGGTGTCAGTGGCAGCTAGGGCCCAGTGATCTGTCCACTACAGAGGTGGTCTGAACAGTAAGAGCACTGGACTTGGAACCACCTGAGTTCAAATCCTTCCTCCAACATCACCTTTCTGAGCCTCGTTTTCTCACACCTGTGCTACAGATGGTGATAATATACCATTAATTGCCTATCTAAGGGTCAAATAAGACAGCACATAAAAAATGGGTGCTTCAGTTCAAGGTGGGTTCAATACTTGGGAGGGGCCTCAGAGCCCATCTAATGCAGCCTCCTAGATTTACAGAGGAGGAAACTGGGACCCAGGGAGGGGAATAATTTAAAATCATGTATTTAGAACTGGAAGGAACTTCACAAATTCCTTATTTTACAGATGAGGAAATTGAGTCCTCAGAAAGGTTAAGTGACTTAGTTGAAGTCACATAGCTAATAATTGTTAAAGCTAGGACTTCAGTCCTGACTCCAAATACGGCATTCTCCATGTGGCATTTTATCCCTGTTGTGGGGGGTGGAAAGAACACTATTTCTAGTCTCAACCTTGTCACTGACTCTGAAGCCTTAACTCCCTCCTCTCCAAATTAGGGAATTGGTTAAGATCCTTACTTTTCATGTGACTTATCCAAGGTCACCTAGGTAGGAAGTAACAAAGCTAGAATTCAAACCTAGGCCTGGTCCTAGGACTCATATGAATGAAGAGCTGGAAAGGACCTCAGAGATCTAGCCCAACCCCCTCATTTTAGAAATGAGTCCCAGAGAAGCCAAGTGGACTTGCCCAACGTTGTGCAAATGCTATGTGTCAGGCTTGGGTTTGATCCTGGGTCCTTGGACTTCAAATCCCCTGCTTTCTACCAAACTGTAGTCATTGAACTAGAAATGGAAGGAATGTTTGAGGCCATCTAATCCACCTTTTACAGGGGAGGAAACTGAGGCTCACAAATGCCAAGAGACTAGACCACAGTCATACAGCTAGCAGGTACCGTGTTTCCCCGATAAAAAGACCTATCCCGAAAATAAGCCCTCCCCTTACTGTGCAAGATTCCTCTTAAATAAGCCCTCCCCCGAAAATAAGCCCTATTGAGATTGCTACTGTAGTGAAGGTGATCTCCTGCACTACACACTACATTACGGCACCCTCTGTATGCACCGTCCCCCCCCCTCCGTGAAATGCACGCCGCGCTCCGAGCTGCATCCAATCAGAGCTGCAGCAGTGAGCACGTCATCCTGTTCTTCCCCAGTGATTTGCTTATTGAATAAAGGTACATTTTTTTGTTCACATTTACCTGTTTATTAAAATTGCTGTCAATGTTCATTAAAATAAGCCCTCCCCTGAAAATAAGCCCTCTGGTGTTTTTCTGTCCAAAAAAAATAAGACAGTGTCTTATTATCGGGGAAACACGGTATCAGAAGTGAGATTTGAACCTGGATCTGGCTAACCCACCCCCTGCAAACTTGCTGACCCAGTGACTCTCTTCCTTGAGTGCCACACTAGCCTCTGTGTCTTTGCCCCAGCTGTTCCCTGCTCCTCACCTCTGCCTCCTGGCTTTCTTCCTTCTGCAGGAGGCCTCTCTTGGGCCTCCCCACAGCTAGGGCCCTCCCTCTGAAATGACCTTCCAACTACTCTGTGTACATGTGCATAGTTATATGTACACACTTGTTTGCATACTGTGAGCCCCCTAAGGGCAGGGACTTTTTTGGCCTTTATTTGTACCCCCAGAGCTTAGCACACTGCCTGGTATACAGCAGGCACGTAATAAATGTTTGTTGACTGATTGACCTTTAAGCCGTTTCAGCCAAGTCACACTGGAATTAAAACCAGCACCTTGGTACATGTGTGTGATCTTTTTGGGGTGTTTTCCCATTTTGGGGAGTTTCCTGGTAAAGTTCCTTCGGAAACTGAGAGGAGTGGGGGAAGAACCTTTCTATCCTGGGGCAGAGATGACCAGAATGGTCAGGTGTGGCCCAAGGCAGCTGCCTCATTCCAGAGCCCAAAGCTGATTGGCCGAGGCAGTTTTTTTTTTTTGTGGGGGTGCTCAGAAGGGAACAGCTGGGGTGATTGCTCCAGAGTTGCTCCCCCCCAAGCCTGTAGGACCCTCATTTGTGGACTTTGTGGGGCTCTGTGTGTTTTAAAGCTACGATCCTTGTTTTCAGCCATCCCTTCCTAGGACAGTCAGCCTTTTCCAGCCAGCAGATTCAATGACCCTCCCTGGGTTCCAACCCAGCTCTGCCACTAAAACAGCCGTGTGGCCTTAGTCAAGTCTACTCTAGGATATCAGTGGCTAAGTGGTGGCACACTGGATAGAGCACTGGGCTCCAGTCAAAATCTCTAGTCAGACACTTACTAACATTGGATCCTGGCCAAGTCACTTAATCTCTGTCTGCCTTGGTTTTCTCACCTGTAAAATGGACTTAATAACAGCAGCTACATCCTAGGCTTGTAAAATGCCTAGTGCACAGTAGGCATGATATATATGCTATTAAGAATAAGAACCAACACATATAAACACTTCAAGGTTTTCAAAGATTTCCCACAGACTGTCTCATCTGATCCCCAAAACAACCCGTTAAGGTAAGGGCTCTTAATTATCCCCATTTCACAGATGAGGAAACAGAGGCAGGCAGGTTATGTGACTTGCCCGAGGTCTTCCTGACTCCAAGGTCAGTGGCCTGCTGTCTCTAGGCCTCTTGTTTCCTGTGAAATGAAGGGGTTGGACTATCTGACATTTGAGGTTTCTTCCTGCTCTAAGGGTCTACAAGGCTCATGGTAACAAAGTATAGATGAACATATCAATCCAGGAAACTCCATGCTTTAAGCCCTCAGAAATCAAACCACATTTCCGGACAGCCACTCTTACCCACCTGCTTCAGCCCCCAAGCTTCCAAAATACCCCCTCCCCTCTTTTTGAGGATCCCTCCAATCCTTCAGGGGCTGCTTGGGCAATAGTGCCAATCTGGCTCTGCCTCCCTTCTTCCAGGGGCTGCAGAGGACCCTTCCTCTGGGTTCAGAAGTGTGATCTCCACCCCCTCATCCCTGATGAGCAGACATCTGCAGCCAACCAAAGCCCTGAGAGCCGGGGGATAGCAGTGGGTAAGAGGGACCCAGCTGGCTTTACTCACCGAGCTCCCTCTGGACAGCCTGGGTCTCCATCTGGTACCAGCTCAGCCCCTAGAGCGCCTTTATATAACTCGGCCCCCTCTAGCTTGTCAGCACAATGCTTTCTCTGCCTAGATCTCTAGGTGATCCCTGGGGCTTTGGGCAGCTCAGCGCCCTGGGCCAGAGCTGTCTGGGTTTTTGTTTAAAGGGATCTAAGCTGGTTCCCACTGCTGTCTGTGGACGCAGGCCTGCTGTACTTGGGCCATTTTAGTGGGGGCGGGGATGGGGCTCTGCTGTCTCCATGCCTGCCTTTGGATGCTGCTGGAAGAAGCCTTCCTAGCTTTAGCGGCCAAGGAGGGGAGGTACCAGTGCCCTAGGCACCTCATTTTACCTGGTTAGCGCTTAGATAATTGAAGCCCCCTCCAGCCTTAGCGACTGGTGACTCCTCAGACCAGTGAGCGCCCCATCTCTCAGCTTCCCAAGGGGTTCAGACGCCCTGTTTCTCCAAGCAGCTACCTTGATTGAGAGAAGCATTCCTCACTCCCCAGGGCAACGCCCCCCCCCATTCCTCAGAGTCTTAAACCATCAGCTAGCCCCCCATCCCCATCCCCTCCACCCACAGACGACTGGGCCACATGCAACATTTTTTATCTTGGAGAAAAAATTCCTTTAATGAATGAAAACATATTTATTAAGCACTTGCTCTCTGCCAGGCATGCTGCTAAGGGGCTGGGCCTGGGAATAAAAAGACGCAAAGGGAGATCCTTCATTTGTATGCCCACCAGCCGCACCTGCTTCTCACTTCCTCTTCAGGGCCTTCACACCCAGCCCAGGACGGTCTGCAGCCTCAGGTTTGGGGGAGAAGCTGGGTGGGATCTGGTGAGAGGAATCTCCATCTGCTGGGAGGAGAGACTCCCTGGCCTGAGGAAGATCTGAAAGCCTAGGTCCCACCTCCAGCCCCTGCGCCTGAGCTTCTGGCCCAATGCAAGCTCCCTGCGGGCAGGCGCTGCCTGGCTTCAGTCCTGTATTCTCTTTATTTTCCAACACCCCACTTACAGGGCACTTAACATCTGCGCTCAATCAATGGATTAGTCACCCAAGGGCTGCAGACTCAAATGCTTGCAATGAGCAAAATGGCCTATTATGTATGTGTGAGTGTCCATATGTATGTATGTATATATGTCCAGAGAGTGGATCTCTCTGCCTCTGTGGGTCACCCCCTTCTCAGTAAGCTCTAGTATGTGTCACAGGCAGGACTCAGACCCCCACCTTCTGCTGCTTTCCATTCTCTTTCCTCTATCTCTTTTTTTCTCTCTTTCTCCTCCCTCTCCTTTTCTCTCCTTTTCCTGTCTCCTCTTCCTCTCCCTTTCTTTTTTCTCTATTCTCTGTGTCTGTCTGTCTCTGTCTCTCTGTCTCTGTCTCTCTGTTTCTGTCTGTCTCCGTCTCCCCTCTCCCTCTCCTTTTCTCTCTTCTTCCTGTCTCCTCTTCTTCTCCCTTTCCTTTTTCTCTATTCTCTGTCTCTCTCTCTCCCCTCCCTCTCCTTTTTCTCTCTCTCTCCCCTTCCTCTTTCTTCCCCCTCTCTTTTCCTTTTCTCTCTCTTCTCTCTGTCTCTTTCTTTCCCTCCTGTCCTAAGGTTGGGGATACAAACAAAATCTCTCCAGAACCTCACATTCTAATGATACCTTAAAGCCCCAAAGAAATTCTGGTTATTACAATAAAATTCCCGAGCTGGATGGGATCATAGGGGCTGGCTAGTCCAATCCCTTCACTTTTATGTTGGGGAAGCTCAGGCCCACAGAAGGGAACTGATTTGCTGAAAGTCACATGGAAATAAGCAGTACAAGCAGACTGTGGCCCAGACCTATGGAGTCTGGCCCAGTTCCCTGTTTTCTTCCCAATTCTACCATGGGACAGCAGCGTCTTGTTTCAGGAGCCACCTCTCTCTTCTCTTCACCCAGATCCTCCCCAGCCCATTCCCTCAGCTTGTCTGCCTTCCCATGAAGGGCCAGTAGGTCCCACTCTGTTCTCATGGGAATGTTCTCCTCTCCTCCTCCTCC